>NC_057872.1:31090882-31175882 GCF_019740435.1 Gambusia affinis
CTGTCTGGTTCTGTCCATGATGTCCTCTCTGCTCTCCTCTGTCCAGGAGACGTTGTCCCCACCTTGTCCGTCATCCAGGTGTCGCATTGCTAACCTCAGTCTGGCGGCCATCTTGTTTCTACAGAACCCAAGCAGCAATACTGGATGAGCTTCATGACCTTTGACCTTCTATCCGAGTCTCTTGGACTAATTGGACTTCAGGTGGTGTGGAGATGACCTTTGACCCTCCCCTTTCCACTCTGGCTCTGTGTTAATCAGAGGACTTGTATATATATTTGTTGAGTCCCTCAGAGCCGAGTGGAGTTAATATTTCCCATCATGCTTCATGTCAGGAGCGTTTCTGGATCCGTTCCTGGATCTTTGTGACAGAAGGAAGCCATTGTTGTCCCCGTCCCTCCTGCAGAGCCTCGTCCTCTGCTGTCCTCACGTGTCGGGATCCGCTGCCAGCTGGGACTTGGTTCCGGTCCAGGTCTTCTCCTCCCGCGCCTCCTGGGAAGCTGGCCTTGGATCAGAACCGCACAGATCATCAGAATAAGTGTTTACAGCTGATCCAGAAAGCTGGCGGGTCTGATGGATCCAATCAGAGCTCAGCTTTGTGTTTTCTGGCACGCAAATGTGAAGAACGTCTGTGAGCTCACAGAACTCAAAACAAAGCATTTAGCTGCAAACTAAATATTTAGTTTGCTATCTGATATTTAGTTTGAAACTGTGGCATTCATAAATGAATAATGTTATAAAAATATAACTTTGAACAATTAAGCAATTAACAATTTTTCTTTTCTGACTAAATAACCCAAATTGTTGTTGCTAATTTTTGACTCTGTCACTTTACAAACAGGATCCCATCGTCTCCTCTGATCAACTCTGTTTCAAAAGCTTCATTAAATCAGTTTTTCAATCCAAGTATAATTGTTTTAATGAAATAAAAAATAATAAATAAAATAAATCCTCAATCTGCTCAACCTTTTCAGCTAGTTTTGTTTTTAATTACTATCAAATACGTTAAAAGAAATTATATTTTTGTTCTGTTAAAGATGTTTTAGCTAACTAAACTACATTTCCCAAAATGCATTTTGACAGAAAGCAGAGTGAGTCATCTAACGTCTCTGGTCCCTGCAGGTGGGTCTGACTCGGGTCCTGGAGTTAACAGGTGAGCTGCTGCAGTTCTTCCAGAGCCTCCTGGTGGCGCTGTTGTTCCGTGCAGAGAGTCTGAGAGAGGCCACACTGAGGGAGCTGGTGGAGCGAGCGGCCATGTTGGCCGAGCTGAGCCCAGTTCGACAGGTCCGAGAACTGCCGGTTCAGATCCAGCAGCTGCTCCACGACCTGCAGCAGCTCTCCAAGATCCTGCTGCAGTTTGTGATCAACACCACACCACTCTACAGCATGGTACGCCTGACACACACCGGACACACACCTGGAAACACACCTGGAAACACACCTGGAAACACACCTGACACACCTGGAAACACACCTGGAAACACACCTGACACACCTGGAAACATACCTGGAAACACACCTGACACACCTGGAAACACACCTGGAAACACACCTGACACACCTGGAAACACACCTGGAAACATGCCATTAAGTAAGAGAAAAACATTGGTCAGCCAGACCAACCTGGCCTTTGTTAAAAAAATCATTTTCTCCTGTGTTGAATTCAGGTTAACTGGATGTTTTAATACAGTTCAGCTGCTCTGTTTACTACCAGACATGGAGAACAAAGAAATCATTTAAACAGGACCTGACTGACAACTTGAAGCAGGCAAACACACATCAAAAAGCAACAGATCATGTTTGAAGCTAAATATTTAGCTGGCTTAAAACCCTGGGGTCTCCCTGTGCAGGTGTGGTTTCTCTCCGGGTCCTCTGTCTTCCTCCCACAGTCCAAAAACTTGATTGTTGATTGGTCTCTGTGTTGTCCTATGATGGACTGGAGACTGCTGCTGGTTTTTAGTAATGCTAATTGTGGTTAGCTTTGTAATTGAGTGCAGTAGCTACCAAATGCCTCTGGCTTTGGATTTTAATTTGGGACTAGGTTTGGAGTGAGATCATTCCCACATCCAAGGATATTGAGGACATAGAAGCTATTTCATGAGTTTCGTCAGGATACGTTTGTCTACGTCTGGCTAACTGCAGAGATGTTTTTTCATGTCTCTTATGCCAACATTTCATAACTCTAGAACTCTGGCTGGCTCCCTCCAGACAACAGGTGATGGTTTACAGGAATCCTGAATCGCCCTGCAGGTGTTGTGTGGCCTCAAAGCGTCCTCAGGTCGTGTAGCATTAACTCCTGTTCTGTCTGTCCCAGCTGGAGCAGCCGTCGCCTCAGCAGGTGGAGGACTTCCTGAACAAGGAGGATTTCTCAGACAGCTCATCGCGCCGTAGCTCAGCTAACAGCCTCTTCCTCAAGGCAATGGACGGCCGCCCTCGCCGCCGTCGCAGCATCTACTCGCGCGCCACCCGGGCTGCTGGTGGCCCCCAAAGCCCCGACCCGCCCAACGGGCGGCGCTCGAGCACCAAGGAGCCTTCCACCCTGGAGATGGACGGGGCGGCCCACCCTTCCGAAGGCAACGCCCTCCGACGACCGTCCGCCACCGAGCTGCTGCTCACTCCGCTCAAACAGTTTGTGGCTCAGAGCCAGAAGGCCTTGGAGTACCTGAGCCCCAACTCCAGCGACGGCGCCGCCATCGTCACGGAAACAGACGACTCTTAAACACCCACCGCCAGCGGCTCGAAGCGACTCTGCCACGTCCGCCGAGTCCGCCTGCCGATGCGCCACGGCGCCCCACCGCATCCCCCGACGACCACACGTCTCTGCCTCGGCTGGTGCTGGTTTGCGCGTTCGCGCTGAACCGCAGTGGCGTCACCAAATTAGCGCTCAGTCACTGATGCTGCAATTCTGCTTCACACAAACCTGTTCACCGAGAGAAACCCTGGAAATATCCGACCACAGAGCTTTTCTCTGCACACTGGATGTAGAAACGAACACAGTCCTGTTGAAGCTCCAGCTTCTCTATGATGTAGAAATATGATTCACGCCATCTTCTTGTGCCTTCATCTCTCTAGCCTGACACCTGAAGGCCTGGATTCAAACTTACTGTCCACCTAGAAGAAGAGTAACCCCAGATCATGATGCTGCCACCACCGTGTTCTACTTTTGATTGTAGGTTGGTTTCAACAGGTACTCCGCCAAACTTTGATGGATTTCAGCCCAGCTTGGATGTTTTCTATAGCAGAAATGTTTTTTTCCGTCATGCATTTCATATTTCATCTTCCCTAGGGGATTTAAAAAAAATCAGAAATCTGTTTTGTTTTTTATGCCTTTTTCTTTCTCACAACTTTCAGAATTTTTACCTTTTTCTCAGAATTCAGCCACATAAAACAATTACTTAAATCTGACTTGTTCCTACAGAAAGTAAATTCTCCTCCTGCTTTTCTTGCTTTTGATTGAATCTGGTTGCTGCCTTAACTCAACATACTGCATAAAAAGTCAAATTTAGATTTGTATTTTATTGGCCCTCATCCTTTTCCGTAGTTTCTATCCAGGTGTTGATGAGTCGAACATAAAACTGTGAATTTCTGTGCACCTTTCTCCTGACTGTTTTCTTTAAGGTATGAGATATTTTGACATCACTGCTAACTGGCTCTAACTAAAATATGCAAATATCAGAAAAATTCAACCAGAAGAGGTTAGATTATTATTCACAATAACTGATATTAACCCAAGAAGCCTGGATTTCCAACAGGACTGTGTAATTTCTCAATCGAGGATCGCTGTGGTAATCCCCCTTTACTGTATTTATCTGGATCATGGAATCAGAGTATTAGAAGTGGGCCGAGTACACAACCTGGTGGGACGCCTCCTAAATCTCAAAACTAGATCCAAAGAGGAGCGTTAGCATCAATCTTGGTTGTTTTTCAAAAGAAGCAGAATTTAAGCTTGAGGGACGAGCCGATCCTCTGATTTCTGGGATTCATTGTGTCTGGGGGGGGATGTGAAACAAAACTGCTGTGTAAACTGACTTCAAAATAAGAGCATGAACATCAATGTCTATTTCATTGATGTTTAAATAAATCAGAACCAAAACCTCAACACAGATGTCAAGCTTTATCCACTGACAGTTTGTAAAACCGCTAATAAAAATTTATTTTGACGAAGCAAAGTGTGCTAAATGTTTTCAAAGTTGGCTAAAAGCGCTAAGCTAAAAATTAGCTCTGCTATTAGCATTGGCAGATTAGCGGATGCGTGCCCACTGCTGGCTCTAACCCTTTTATGTTAATGATTAATAATTCCTCTGTTTGTAAAAGAGTTTTAAGAAATGAACTGTCCATGAAATCAAGTATTAAAGATGAAAACATTTTGGATTGAGTTGAATAAATGAGTCGTTTTCTGAACTGTAAATGTAGCTTGAAGGTTTAAAGGTGAAATCTGGAGAGTTGTTTCTGCTGAGTGGAAGGAAGTTTAAATACAAGCTGAAATAAAACATGTTGGAGAAATTAACAGGTTGTTTTTGTTGAAACTTAGTGGAATGAATTAAAATTAATTTCTACCTTATATGCTTAAATAATTCAGATTTGTATTTATTTTGTCAGTCTTCAGTCATGTGAAGTTTCTGTGTGAATAAAATATTTGTAGCTGTGATGAAATAAAGCATATCCACAGCTCTGGGTGGGAAACTGGTTTTATTCACAGATTTTTTACAACATAAACATGAAAACATTTACAGCTGAACGCAGTCCGCACCCGTCAACATTCTTGTAGGTTACAGAACATTTCCAGCCTTTCAACTGGAAACTAGCGCCACCTGCTGCCTGCAGAGCTCAGGGCCGTCCTCCATCTGTTTTCATTGGTAGTTTCCTTAAAACGCCACAAGCACCAATAAATCATCTTTATGCTGCAGCTGAATTTTGAGCAGCCGGTCCTCAGACTGGAGCAGCGTCTTTATCCTCTGAAGAACGTCAACCAACCTCCGTCTCCTTCTACTTCCTCCTTCTACTTCCAACTTCCTATTTCTACACAATTTATTTTGCCAACTTCGACTTTCAGACAATTATTCTCTCAACCTTTTCCAGCTTGTCTCGCCTCAGAAGAACTCGGACAGGAAGTCTTGCCTTTGTTTCACCTAAACCAGTAAAAACGCTCTGGCGAGTTCATTCGGCCCGTTTCTTTCCGAACACCGCTGACACGCTGCGGACGATGCCTCGGACGCCCGCCGTGCTCTTCCTCAGCGCCCGCGTCTCCCTGACCAGGCCGACCAGGCGGTGGAACACCAGCAGCGCTCCGTGGTACGCCTCCGCCGCCGACACTTCGAAGAAGCCGCAGCGCTCCGTCATAGCCAGCAGGTGTCCCTCTTCGCCGGAGACGCTGCGGCGGTGCTGCAGGTCCCGTTTGTTTCCCACGATGACAACAGGCGCCGTGGACATCTTCCTGCTGCGGCGGATCAGCTGCAGCTGCTGGCGGACGACCTCGAAGCTGGAGCGGTCGCAGATGTCGTAGACCAGGACCATCCCGTCAGCCCACTGCAGCTGCTTGTCACTAATGGAGCAGCTTTTCCCACCAGCCTGAAGAGAAACCAGACTTTTGTTCAAACTGGGCGCTCATCCTGAATATTTCTGGACTCTAGCTGCGTTTCTGTTAACCATAGAATTACGGAATTGGAAAATATGAAAATACATCTGCTTAATGGAATTTCAAAAGACTCGGGTTGTTGCGTGGAGAAGAGGTGGTTTTTCAGGCGTATAAAAACATGATCAACAGCTGGACGTTACTACTGCCGGAAACAACAAAGAAGATGACAGGAAGTCTTCTTCTTCGTGGTTTGTAGTTTGTTTTTCTGGACATCACACAGTTCATAAAAAGTCTAATGTCATTGGAACATTTTGAATCCAGAGCTCTTCTGTAAAATAGCCGTCTACCATTTTGTTCCCTAGTAGGCGGGGCTTGTCGCTCCAACACCTGAATAAAACACAGACGTCTCCTCTGATTGGTTGATAGATAATGAGCGTTTGTGCCATGGCTGAATTATGCCAGGATTTGTAATGACTTTTTCTGTTTTGGAAGCTTATTCACACATAATTTTAATTTCATTTTTTATTTAAAAGAAACACCGCAATTATAAAATTGTGTTTTTTAACGTCACCAAAATACAGACAAAGATTTGTTCACATTTGTAATGGAAATGTGTACAAATCACAACAGTTGTGGCTCCAGATTGAATTCATATAATGCAGGTAAGACACTGACTACTCACAGCGTCTCCACAGATCCACTATAAAATCTCCATCAAAGTATTTTTCTTATTGGACATTTATGTTGTTTTAAGCAAGGCCGTACCTGAGAGTCCCAGATGTTGATGCAGATTTCCTGACCATCGATTCGGTCGACTCGGCTATAAATCGACTCTAAAATCAGGAAGCAGATTAGGAGATGATCATAAATAATCCCAGAAATGGATTAAAAACAGTCTAGATAAGAACATCCGCTGAAGGTCTCACCGATGTCTCCGTACTCTCCGATGAATCGTCGGGTTAGAAATCTGACGGTTAGAGCTGCAAAAAATAGATTAACGTTAAAATGATAAAAACTCTTCAGTTTTGGGTTTTATGCTTCCAATGAAACGAATCTAACAGTAAAATCACATTTTAACCCCAAACTGTTGGAAGATGTTAGTTTTAATGGAAGATGTTCCTGGACTTTCACCAGTAACTGTAACAGAAGCATAAAGGAAGGATCTCTCACCGGTCTTGCCCACGCTGTGCGCTCCCAGCAGCAGGATGTTGGCCTCCACCCTCTGCTGGTTCACCTCCGTCGCCTCCATGCGGTTCTTCACCTCCACCACCATCAGGAATCGGATCTGGATCTTATGGGAACGTAAAGGTTGTGCAGATCCGGCTGCCGGTCGGCTGCTCTTATACAGCGCCGGGGGTGTGGCCTCCGCCCAGAGCCGCTCTGTGATTGGTCGACTGGGCTTCTCTGACGTCTGATGTTTGGTCCCTTGAAGCCGGACTGGCTGGTGTTTTGGGTCATGCTCTGCTGTGTGTGATTACCGCCCTGCTGTGCGTCTCATAATGAGGACGTTTGTTTTTCAGGGACATTTTCACATATTTCTGCTGCACAGTGGAAATCAGTGGCTGTGTTGTTTCTGCACTGCATTAGTTTCCAACTCAGCTTTTGTTGGATTATAGGAGTTAGCAGTGAAGATTGCAGTTAGACGCAGGACAAAAAATAAATCAAATTCTCTGTCTGGGTTAAATCAGCAGCTTGAAATGAATAGATTGTTTTTATTTGAATCATCTGTTTGTCACTAAGCATCACATTTTTCCAGCCCTGGTTTCAGCAGGAACACAGAAGCAACGCTGCGCTGCCCTCTGGTGACTCAACTTAAGAACAGCAGTTTGCTGAATTTATTTCATGGTTTTACAGTGAAACTGATCAGTTATTCAAGCTAACAAATGTAAAAGGCCAACGTTTGATGCCGTCTATAAACAGATTCTGTGAAGATCAGTTTGATGAAGCAGTGAGAATACTCTCCAGCTCTCTGCTGCCCCCTGTTGGCTGAACTCAAGTCTCATCATGATTGTTTCTGTTCTCGGTTCTCAGACTTAATGAGTCTGTTTTCCCACCGTGGTTTTTATAAAGAGAGCAGAACGCTCTGCAGTAACTGTCTGATTCCCCTCTGGTGTACGGGGTGCTGTTGGTAACGTTACTGTCAAAACAGCAGCAATAATTTGGGGTTTTTAGCATGTCAGGATCATTTAAAAATGTGGGCACATTCAATCTCAATATTTAACTTGCTAACTAAATATTGAGCTTGTTAACTTTAATCTGAAGCTAAATATTAAGCTTAACTATTTAGTACATTTTAGTTGAAATCAAATATTTAGCTTCCCAACAAAATATTTAGTGTGTAAACAGCACAGTTAGCATGCTAACAAAGCATGTAGCTTAGAGATGCAGGAGGAAATAGAAGCTGCTGTTCACAGAAATATTTTATTCTTCAACTAAAGTTTTGGCTTTTTAAGGCAGTTTTAATAATTTACTGATTTTAATATCGTCACAATCAGCTCAGTCCGATTCATCAGCAAAAGTTTCTGCAAACATTTCAACTGAAAAACATTTAAACCTAACAATGTGTAAAAATAATTCCAGAAGAGAAAAATAAACAAACTTATGGTTTAAAGTTGATAGTTTCAGTAACTGAATATTAGTTTCATTGTTTACTCCCTGAGAGAAGCTGTGAAGTCTCACATATAAATAAACTACCTGATCTACAAACAGAGCAAACCTGAAGGCACTCAGAACCCGACCCAGAACCCGACCCAGAACCCGACTCAGAACCCGACCCAGAACCCGACTCAGAACCCGACTCAGAACCCGACCCACATCAGGTCGCCAGACCGATTCGTTTCCACTCAGACCAGTTATTCCGACACGTTGCTGGAGCGGCACCAGTAAGCAGAACTTGCAAAAAAATGTAAAGCAGTAAAAATGTTTGAAGTTTTAAATGATGGATTAGTTACATTTTTCACATCTGATCCGTCTGGTCTCCAGGATTTACGCTCTTTGGCCTCTTGGCTGCAGCCGGTCCCTTCAGGTCCAGCAGGTCCTTCAGCCTCTTCTTCAGAACTTTCACCTGTGATTCGGACAGCAAGTTTTCTCCAGAGTCCATTGGGCCACGAGGGGGCGGGGCGTTTCCACGAGGGGGCGGGGCGTTTCCATGAGGGGGCGGGGCGTTTCCACGAGGGGGCGGGGCGTTTCCATGCGGCGGAGCCTTCAGCAGTGAAGGAGGAAGTTCTGATCCCAGCGTTTCCACCAGCCTCTTCTGAAAGCTCTGCTGCAGCTCCATTAAAGCGTTGCCCTGGAAATGGAACAGAAAGGCTGAGAAACAATCAGACCTGCAGAACCGGACAGTCCAGTCCGCTGGACTAAGAACCTTTGTGCTTAGGTTACCCAGAACCTAAGCACAAAGGTTCTGCTGTCAGCAGGTTTTCTGCACTAAAGGTGCAATGCAACTTTTACTTTTAAGGCTTTTTCTCTTATTTGCCTGACATCTGAGACCAAAACACATTTTGTTGCTGTTTATCTGAGTTTTCTCAGGATGCAAAGCTTCAGCTCATCATTCGTACCTGTGAGGCGTCGCTGAACAAATCCCAGAGGTCCGACACTACCTGCCCAGGCGTTTGATAGGGAGGGGAGAGATGGTGGCTCAGACGCTCCGATACGATCATGAGGTCAGACCAGAGGTCCAACTGAAACAACAGCAGAGACGATGAGTCCTTACAGCGCCACCTGGCTGCAGACTAGAGCTCTTTCTGCAAGTCGGGTTTAGAGAAACCAGAATCCAGAACCTCTGGCTGAAAACATCCTGACGGTTTTCATGCAAAGCATATTTACAAGACAAACCCGTTAAATTAAATTAAAGGTTTCTGAGTCAAAGTTCATCTTTCAATGAAAGTAAAAAGATTAGGAAAAAATAAATACTTAGTGTTGAACCTCAAGGCTTTTATTTTAAAAAGATTTACATTTCTGAGTTCAAATGTCATCTTTTTCTGATCTGCTATCTAAATATATATATATATATATTATATATATATAATATATATATATAATATATATATATATATATATTATATATATATATTATATATATTCACTACTGTTTTATGTTTAGATGAAGCTTTTCACAGTTTTTAATGTTTTCAGTGTTTTTTGCACGTTTTGTCCCAGAAAAAGAAAAAAAAAACGAGATCTGAAATCTTCTCCAAAGCAGAATATTGTTAATGTGGCTGTTTCAGCCTGGAAGAGGTTAAAAAAGGAGGACTGGAGGTCCGGTTCTAACCGACCTGCACCAGAACTGACCTGAGAAAAGTGTCTGCAGCCTTCGACCTTCAGGTGCAGCAGGAGAGTCTCACATCTCTGAAACACAGAACCGGGTTTAAGCAACCAGAACCCGGCCCGATCGGGGCACAAGAACCCGGCCACCCTGTCCCACCCCACCCTGAAGTCTACAGAGTTCTGACCCGCTGGTCCTGCAGGCTGAGGGAAGAACCGTGTGGACTCTCGAGTCTGTCGGAGCTGTAGGGGTCCGAAGGGTCCGACAGGTCCTGACAGAGCGAGCAGACCAGCTCCGACCTGCAAGACAGAGATCAGGGAAAACCTTTGAGAGTCTACCAACATGAAACTCCACCCATCTGGACCCGACCCAGTCTACATCTATCAAGAACTTTCTTATTCAGTGGTGGGCAAACTTCACTAAACCGCTAATGCGCTAATAGCAAAGCTAATGTTTCATTTACTGCGTTAGCATTTCTGCTAACTTTGAAAACTCTTAGCACACAGAGATTTCCCTAAATTAACTTTTCAAGATAACGTCCAATTAACCCAGTAAAATTCAACAATAGTTAAACTGAAACCTGGAGTGAAACAAACACTTCCTGAAGCAAAAACCCAACGTGTGTGTAGTCTGAGTCTGAACGGCTCACCCTGCTCTCCCTCATCCTTCCTGAGCCTCAAAACATTCTGACTGGGGGAATCCCAGAAAAATCTGAAAAACAGATTTTCTGCACTTCAGCCTGATCCTCTGTCTGAGGGAAACGGCGCCTTCAGACATCGGCAGCGAGGCAAGACCAACACAACCTCCCCAAAGTGAACACCATGAAACAGAAAGGTTGGCCAAAAGTCCTTATTGTTGGACATGAGGCAGTAAATGGAATCAGTCACGTTTGCAATCTGAAGAAAACCAGAGTGATTTCTTTTCCAGGTGACATTGCATCTGATTTAACTCACAAAGTTCTCTCTATTCATTCATCAGCCAAATATTGGCCACTGCAGGCTGGAGATGAAAAACAGATGGCTGATTAAAACCATCAGAGTTTAAGAACCTCTGGATCTCCTGGCAGCACTTTCACCTCTCTGGACGCCATCTTCATAAATATGGGATGAAGCTACTCACTGAAATCACAGAGTGCCTTTAAATCTAGACTAGAGACTCAACTGTTAAGAGTTGCCTTTGAAACGTAATTGATTTAGGGTTGAATGATGGCACTTGATTGAATGTAATGTTTTGATTCTTGATTCTGTTGCAGGACTTTGTGTTTTTATTATGTTAATCTCTTTGAAATGCCTTGTTGCTGCAATGTGCTATACAAATAAAACTGGATTGATTGACAAATTTAAACCAGATGAGGGAAACAGGATGTTGCATCAGTGACGCCTGGTGGGTGTCAACATGGCTGAACTGAGTTAATTACTGTAGCACTAGCATCTGATAATACCTTGTTGCTCTAGCTGTTTAGAGTTAGCTTTCACTAAATACCGTGTGCGCCATCGGGAGATCGACAGGCGGATTGGTGCAGCGTCTGCCGTCAAGTGGGCGCTGTACGGGTCCGTCGTGGTGAAGAGAGAGCTGAGCCAAAAAGCGAAGCTCTCGATTTACCGGTCGATCTACATTCCCACCCTCATCTTTGGTCATGAGCTTTGGGTCATGACCGAAAGAACGAGATCACGGATACAAGCGGCAGAAATGGGTTTTCTCCGTAGGGTGTCTGGACTCTCCCTTAGAGAGAGAAGCTCAGTCATCCTGGAGGGACTCAGAGTAGAGCTGCTGCTCCTTCACATCGAGAGGAGCCAGTTGAGGAGCATCTGGTCAGGATGCCTCCTGGACGCCTCCCTGGTGAGGAGTTCATGTCCCACCAGGAGGAGGGGAAACCCAGGACACTCTGGAGGGACGATGTCTCTCTGCTGGCCTGGGAACGCCTTGGGATTCCTGGGAACGCCTTGGGATTCCTGGGAACGCCTTGGGATTCCTGGGAACGCCTTGGGATTCCTGGGAACGCCTTGGGATTCCTGGGAACGCCTTGGGATTCCTGGGAACGCCTTGGGATTCCTGGAGGAGCTGGAAGAAGAGACTGGAGAGGGAAGACTGGGCCTCCCTTCTGAAGCTGCTGACCCCACGACCCGACCAGGATAAGAGGAAGAAGATGGATGGATGGCGATAAATACTGTGTGTACATAGCTCTGTAGCATTAGTGGAACTAAGATTTATGTTTTGCGCTAGCGCAATTAGCTTTGCAGTTAGTCTTGAGCATCACCGATTATATTAAATATTTAAGGACTGAGATTTTAAGGAAGTTCTCACTCGCTGTTTTCAGGGTTCAGCTTTGACCATGGGGTCACAGATGTCGCAGAAAGCTTCATTTGGACTTATACAACCTCCTTTTCTTCAGCCCAGATGCTACATCTGAACCAGGCTCCAGAGAGAGAGATCCAGTAGGAAAGTACAGCGACTCACTTCAGGGATGGCTGCTCAGACATTTTTCTTGAAGTACCACCAAATAGTTTCTAGGAGTACAGATCTGCAGATGACGTCACGCTATGTCTAAAGATCAACTCCATCAGCAGATGAAGGTAAGTCCTACCAGATGTCCGGTCCAAACGGAGGGACGTGGCAGTCTCTGTGGTACCCCCGACCGCAGACGGTGCAGATCTTTGATGCACTGGATGATCCACAAGCGGCACAGGAAATGACCTCCAGGGACAGTGGAGACTCTGTAGAGTGAAGAACGGTAAAGTCTTCGGTGACGTCAGAGTCGTGGTCAGAGACGATCTCTGAGACGTCCTCATCGCTGGACTGTGGGACAGCACAACAACATGCATAACAGGACCTGATCTGAGCAGATACTGTGAGTCCATTACGACGTAGAACCAACCTGAGTGTCCTCCTCCATCTCCTGCAGGTACAGCTCGTCCTGCTTGTCTCCCAGGATGAAATGGTAGCGAGGCAGGGGCCGTCCAGGTCCAGGCAGGGACAGGGGAAGTCTCAGCAGAGACACGGAGGGCTGCCAGCAGAGCTGACCGCAGTCCGGCTGTTCAGTCCTAATGCTCAGCGGGTCTTCATCGTCGCTGTCAGATGTTTCAGAGGAAGACAGTTTGAGTCCTAGTTCAGGTACTTCAGACAAGGCAGTGGACATCCTGTCCTCCGACACGGCCGGTGAAGCTGCTTCATCAAAGATGTCCCTTTCTATAAACTTGAATGTTCTCGGTTTGGACTCGTCCCCTGGAGGTTTGGTCTCAACAATCTTGATCTCAACATCTGAACCTCCAACAGTAACTGGAGGAAGAAACGACCGGACCTCCTCAACGCTGGGTCGAACCTCATACACGTCAGGCAGCGACTCGTCGTCTGACAGCACCACAATGAGGTCCTGTTCCGAAGCTCCAGTCCTGGTTGGGTCAGATGATCTGCACTCTAATGGTGAAGAAGCTTGTACCGGTCTGTTTGGTTCCTTTCGTTTGCCCCTCTGCTTTGAAGCAGGATTCTGCTGCTGGTCTTTCGGGACAGAGGAAGGAAGTCCAACCTCGGAGATGAGACATTCTAGGAGCTGCAGGTTGTTGGATTCAGGAAGGTTCTGGATCTCTGGCCTCCACCGGACAGACGGGTCATTCCCTGGAGGAGTTCGAGGACCGGCCGAGACCGAAGAGGGGGAACCAGAACCGAAGCCAGTCACAGGAGTCTGGCTCGTGTTGGTCAGCAGCAGCATGGTAGGCGGGTTCTGGCCGAGAACCTGCTGATTGAGACGAGGCGACGGCTGAATGTTGGTGGGCGGAGCTGCTGTGGAAACCGCCTTGGGGAAGACCAGATTGGTGGATGGGAACGGAGGAACAGAGGGCATGGAGGACGAAGACTCCATGCCTCCAGCCTGGCGGTTCAGTTTTTGGACCGGACTGCCAGGCTGGTTCTGAATCTTCTGAGGCCGTTTCCCAGAGTGTAATCTCTTTATTTTTGGAGAAATAGTGGACTTAGAAGACTTGGAGTTCTTCTTCATCCACTGAAACTTGACAAACAGTTTGTCTGAGCTGGACTCCAGCTGGGACTTGGTCAGAACATTGATCCTGACCGCAGAATCAAAACCTCTGGAGGGCTCCATGTCCCGTTTCCCAGCAGGCTTTGCTCCTTCAGATCGGTCTGCCACCCTTTCAGGACCTTTGGTGGTCGAGGTTTGGAGGCGAATGTCTGAAGTCAACGAGGCAGAGGAGCAACTGGATGAACTCTGACCACGAACCGGACCTGAGGAAGGCGGAGACGGACTGGCCTGAGACGAAGAGGACGAGGACGACTGACTGAGGAGGCTCCAGAGGAATGGGTTCCTGGCTTCAATGTCCTGAGCGGCTTTGGACTTAACCACCGCAGGAACAGGAAGTGAGGTGGAAGCATGAACAGGAAGTGAGGTGGAAGCATGAACAGGAAGTGAGGTGGAAGCAGGAACAGGAAGTGAGGTGGAAGCAGGAACAGGAAGTGAGATTAAACCAGAAACAGGAAGTGAGGTAGAAGCAGGAACAGGAAGTGAGATTAAACCAGAAACAGGAAGTGAGGTGGAAGCAGGAACAGGAAGTGAGGTGGAAGCAGGAACAGGAAGTGAGATTAAACCAGAAACAGGAAGTGAGGTAGAAGCAGGAACAGGAAGTGAGATTAAACCAGAAACAGGAAGTGAGGTGGAAGCAGGAACAGGAAGTGAGGTGGAAGCAGGAACAGGAAGTGAGGTGGAAGCAGGAACAGGAAGTGAGGTGGAAGCAGGAAGTGAGGTGGAAGCAGGAAGTGAGGTGGAAGCAGGAAGTGAGGTGGAAGCAGGAACAGGAAGTGAGTTGTTGGTAGAGGGAACTCTGGTTATCTGGGCTGGACCCCAGGAACCACAGCTTGGGTCCAGCTTACTGATGGAGGAAGACTTGGGAGGAAGAACTGCCTTATTGTTCTCTATGAAGTTCGACATGGGGTCCCCAGATGAGGAAGGGTAAGAAGAGGAAGAAGGTGGAGGAGTAGAGAGGCTAATCCTGACGGATGGAGCTGAGGAAGCAGCGGTACCAGACCCAGAGAAAGGACCGATTCTGACGAAGGTGCTGGTGGAGCCAGCTGGAGGAGCAGCAACAGAACTGCTGTTGGTAGAGGCAGTGCTGCAGGTCAAGGGTCGGCAGGTGGAGGTGGGCGGAGCAGGAAGCAGGGAGGAAGAGGATGGTGGTGCGGAGAAAGGGATCCAGGAGACGTGGAGTTTACCTGGAATCAGAAACAACGGGTCAGAATCTCTAAACAAAACCAGTTCTAACCCAGTGGTGAATGGTTCTCTGGGCTGCTGCAGTCCAGTTCCTGAACCCGACCAATCAGAACCTGTGAGGATATGAGGCCTCGCCTTTCAGCTCACCATCTGGATCAGAACTTCAGGTGGTTTAAGGAGTTCTGTGGAAGTTTTGACTTCACTTGGACCTCAGGATCCCAAAGTCTGGGGGAGTGGAGTGGATCAGAACCAGAACCCACGCTGCTGAAGGATCTGGGTCACCATCTCTGCTGGTTCTGGTCCACTGGGATTCTGAAGCCCATAGCCAACACAGCATCTACAAGAACATTTTACAGCATCTGGTTTCATTTTTCAGCAGGACCTGGTACCGACCCAAAGTGCAAACGGTACCAGAAACTGGTCCAATAACCCTGGGGATATTGGGCTTTCGTGGGCCAGCAAACGGGCCAAACCAGAACCTCAGATAATCTATGAAGTACCACCAAGAGGAAGATGAGAGACACCAGAACCAAAGATCCAAAGCAAGCTGGAGTTCCAGAACTTCAGCAGAACCTCCGTGCAGGAGTCCAGACCAGAACAGAGACACAAACATTTCTAAATCTTTTTATTGATCTGATTGAATATTTTTCTGTGTCAACCAGAACCATCAGAACTGCAACACAGTTCTGATGGTTCTGGTTCAGTTCAGTTCTGATTGAATGAATCCAGAGGTCATGTTTGGTTTTTATAACCAGAACTGAATCCAAGTCAAATGAACCGACCCAAAGTGCAAACGGTACCAGACACTGGTCCAATAACCCTGGGGATATTGGGCTTTATGGGCCAGCAACCAGCAATCAACCAGAATCTTACCGAAATTCAGGATTCCCTCCACAGAGTGTCTGTCGGTGATGACCTTCACGTCAAGCATCTTGGAAGGAGGACGCGAGTCCTCGTCTACCAGGTCCTTCATCTGGGAGGTGATCTACAGGACAGGAAACACGCCGGGTTACAGCCGTCATGTTTGAGTTTAATGACTCATTTTATTTATTAATGAACTAAGTAATATCATCAACATCTCAGGTGTTGAAAACAAATTAATGAGGAAAAAAAAAGATTGTTCATCTGGGAATCCCTGCAGCTAGTGGTGGGAAAACGTCTGCTAATGTGCTAACTAGCAATGCTAAATGTTAGCTTAGCACTTTTGCTAACATTGTCAACTTTTAGAGCACTTAGCTTCTCCTAAATTAAGTTGGTGAATAAAGTGTCTTGGTAAACAAAAACAACAAAAAAAAAAAAATCAGAAGAAGAGAAAACAGAACTGCTACGTAAACAGCCTTCAAAATAAGAGCATGAATATAAACATCTAAATATTTGATGAATTTTTAACAGTCAGTAACCAAAACTTCAACACAGACATTGAACTTTATTCAACTGGAAGTTTACGAAACAACCAAGTAAATTAGAGCGTTGATATTTATTTAGGGGAAGCTAAGTGTGCTAAACATTTTAAAAACTAACAGAAGCACTCAGGCCTGTCACAATAAAAAATATTACTGAGTGATTAATTGTCTCAAAAATTATTGTGATAAACGATAATATTGTTTGAAGACCTTTTTACATTGAGTTCATGGAAATGATATAATAATTCATGCTATTTCCTGCCAAAGATAGATACACTTTATTTTCAAAAGAACATTTTACACTGGAACTGATAAAATAAACAAAACAACCAAAAACAAAAATAAAATGGATTCTCAGTCTCCATTAACAAAAATGTACTTGAATAAAAACACCAAAGTGTAAATAAATACTGTATTCAACCAAAAGAGTTCAGATTATGAAGTCTGTAAACCATATTGTCCTTCAGTAATCATTAGATTTAAATAGAGAAGATGGAACATCGACTACCTGATGCAATAGTTCACACTACACGTTAGTTCACTCCTACATTTTCCCCTTAAGACAATCTGAGAACGTTGATGTTCTCAGATTGTCTCTTGTGGTTTCATAACCGATCATCCTGTAGTGTGTGGTGTGTTACGGTAGATCGTTGTGGCGCTCCGATCTAAATCAGGGGTTTTCCCCACTGGGAGCTTAACGCAGCCTGTTGAATGTGACAGGTAGCCAATCAGAAAGCCGGATTCTCCTCCTGCTTTCTGAGGGGAAATTACAGAGGGGAATCCCAAACAGCTGACAGGAGCAACCCGAAGTCCAGCGGACATTGGAGATGATATGTGGAAACAACATTAATGTTTATAAAACATTTGGTGTAAAGAATATAGAAATGATGAGGGGAGGAGTTGGAGCCAAATTGGTACCAGTTGATGAACCCGGTAACTTTTCAGCTGTTCTTCGTTAACGTGACATAAAAAGGTTCTAATGGTTTTCATTCAGTCAGGACGTTACACTGACACTAGAGACACATGCACTGCAGGTAGATTGTAGTAAAGCATTGATTAATGCCTGGTTTTAAAATGAGTTAGCTGGACTTGTAACCATTATTTTGTGCCCATTGTTGGACACCACACGGCCCGATGGAACCCGATGGAACCGTTCTACCTAGGATTTCTGTCGGCTAATGTGTGATCTCTCAGGTTTTGAAAATGGGCCGACAATTGGCTCTAAGATGGTGTAGTGTGAACTGGACGTTACACTGAGGAAATGAGGAAGGGAGGGTCAGTGGAGAGCAGCGGAGTTGAACCTTTTTTCATTCAGTGTCATCAACAGAAAGAGAAAAAGGCTGGAAGAGACGATAATTAAAATGACGTTGATAGTTTTAATTATCGTACGAGTAATTGATTTATCGTTTATTGCCACCGGCCTAAAAAGCACTAAGCTAAAGATTACCGTAATTTCCGGACTAAAAGCCGGGACTTTTGTCTCACGCTTTCGACCCTGCGGCTTATACAACGATGTGGCTTATTTATTAATTTTTTCTAACAACCAGTAGGGGCGCTGGAGCAGAAAAAGTAAGTGTGAGACAGCTGGATAAGAGGAAGACTAATGTAACATCGTGCTTTGTGCATGAATAAAATTAGCTTGAACAGACCCTCATCATGGAGAATGCAAGAAAAAATGCATATGATGCAACTTTCAAGTTAAAAGCAATCGAGTTGGCCGATAAAGAAGGAAACAGAGACAGAGGAAGAAGATTTCCATGGTTTCAGTGCACAGGAGGAAGAGGATGACGGCTCTCCGTGACTTTTAACCGTATGTTATTTAAACCAGCCCTGTTAGTGTTGTTTTGCTATATTGCTGCTGTTCAGAAAGAAAAGCTACAGCATATTATTAAAACTTTAAAAACACTTTCTGTGTACCGTCTTTCTTTGTAAATATCTCATGTTTCAATGTAGGAACATGCGGCTTATACACTGGTGCGGCTTATGTATGTACAAAATGTGTTTCCTTTAAAAATGTAGGGGGTGCAGCTTATAATGAGGTGCGCTCTATAGTCTGGAAATTACGGTAGCTCTGCTATTAGTGAATTAGAGGAAGGGTGCTAACTAATGCTGCGCAATAGATTAGAATTTTATGATATTCTATGTTGTAGCACATGTTGTGTTATTGGCACATGGTGGGTATCAAGATTGTTGTAGTTAGCAATTTAGCATTAGCTTCCACTAAATGTAACATGTCAGCATTAGCAAAACTAATGTTTATGATTAGTGCTTTAGGGTTAGCAAAGCTAACTTCATATCCTGGTCTACATGACACAGAGGGCCAGGAAAAAACATTTCCTGTCCTGTTGTCACAAATATAATCCTCTAACTGAGGCTTTGACTAGGCCATTGGGCCTCAGGCTTAGACTGGGTTGGTCTGTGAGGGCAGGGAGGCGAGGAGGACGGGTCGTACCTGGGATATGCAGCCCACCAGGGTGGGCAGGTTGGTGGTGCTTCTGGCCTTTTCTGCTGCTTCAGTCAGAGGAACGTGGCTCTGCTGCAGCTGCTTCACCTTCTCCATCTTCCTGCTGATCAGGTTGCGCTCCACGTTGTAGACGACCTGCACGCAGGAACAAAGCCATGAGGTCCAGCAGGGAGCAGCTCATGGAGGTAGAACCAGTAGAGCAAGTTTCCCCAGTCTGGTTGGAGTTACCTGGATCTGCTTGATGATCTCCTCAAACCTTTTCTTCAGCAGCTCCATCAGCGTGTTGACGTGTTTCTGCAGCTTGGAGGTCATGAAGGACTCGCAGCGGGTCAGAACCTGCAGCCTGGACCCAACAGCAGGGGTTAGAGCTGGATCAGGTTGGGTCAAGTTACAGCCGTGTCGGGTTAGAGCTGGGCCGGGTCAGATCAGGTTAGAACCTGGAGACCTGCTGGCTCTCCAGAGGAGGATTTTATTGAATCTATTGAATGACATCGTCCCAGGCCTGCCACCCTGCAGCGCCCCCTGGAGACGTCACGTCTTCCTAACAGCTCATCTTCATCCTGGGAACGGTCTCCATGGCGACTCTACCTGGTCTCCATGTCCTGCAGGCTCCTCCTGGACGCGTCCATCTGCGCTCTGAATGGCTGCATGCAGGCGTCCAGCTGCTTCTTCACACTTGCCACCGCTTTGCTGACAAAGTCGAACCTAGACAGGCCAGGGAGAGCCTGTTAATCACCAAAATATTCAATCCACCTAAAACATGCAGGGCGGGGGGCCTGAGGACCTGAACGGAGAAACGGTGCTGGACAGTATTTTGTTGTTTATTCTGTTTTTATGTATTCTGCAGATTCATATCTGTGAGAATCTACTGGCTTTGATTTCCCATCACTTTGCTGCTGTTGAGCAGGAACTTATCTGCTGTGAGACATTAATGGATATTTTTATGTATCGTTTGTCAGGCTGGACAATATGGCTGAAAAACCTACCATAATATAAGCATTTCCTATCAGTCAATATTGATAATTATTGATTAGTTTTTTGTTTAAAATATCTGAAATCCTGCCAAACTGGATTTTCCTGTTTCATTGTCAGTTTTTACTCCATGCAAAAACCATGCAGTTGTTTTTTTATTTTTAAGCAGTTTTGAGGCAAAACATGAAACTGTTGCTACGCAAATTACTCAGCAGGTTGTTGCTATGCAACCAGACTAGGACTGAAACGATTCCTCAAATGATTCGTGGGCCTCGATTATTAAAATCCCTCGAGGAAAATCTACCTGCCTCAAAGCTTCATTAATTTATGTTTTATTATGTAGTGCACCGTGTTCCGGCTGGGTTATCATTTCCACCTGACTTATTGACAGAAGCTAAGTGTTAGCAGCATAACATCGAGCTTTCAAGTTCGGACCCTGGGGAATTTATTGATTGATGATGATGTCTGGGTCTTTGTCGTTTTTCCAGGGGACCAATAAGCGTCTTTAAAATGACTGGCATGATGCCTGGAATATGGCAGCTTTTCTCCTCCAGTAGCTGCTGCCTGGTGGCGGTTCAGAGCCGACAGCGGGGAAGAACGCTGCAGGTGTATTTATACAGGTGAGCGAATAGACTGACACTGCGGGCGGCTGCACATTAGATAATTAACGCAAGTGTAGCTTTACGGACGAACTGGAAAATTTATTTCATATCATCTCGGTCTCAACAAATGGGTGGCGGAGCTCATCGTGGCGCCACGCAGCTGGTAGATGATTCTGTGTGTGACGAACGAAGGTGTCAGATCCTGTCGCTAACTTGAACATAAAGCTATAAATGTCTGGGCAAGGTCAGAGTTCATCTATTAAAGTGACTGGAGATGAATATATAAACTAAAAGATAGAGTATAAATATTTTTATAAGTGTATTTGTTAGCCTGCCTCTTTATTATTGAATTGAATATAATTTCAGATTCTAGCATAACTTGGAAAGTGAGCTAATATTGTTAAAGGTTCATTTTCTAAATTACAGAAAAGTTATTGTTAGGGAAGCTCAACTGTGAAAAATTGGACTGGTGTCGATATGCGATAGTAATACTGCTGTTATGTTAGATTTATCAAGGTTTTACTTTATCTTTTTTTTATCCGATTACTCCATTAATCATAAGAATAATCAATAGATTACTCGAATACTAAAATATTCGTTTACAACAGCCCTAAACCAGAGTGAGTGAGTTCATGCTACCATGCTAGCTTTGCTTTGCTAGCCATGAGAGGTTGAGCAACTAAAGCAGGGGTGGGCAGTCCTGGTCCTGGAGGTCCGGTGTCCTGCAGTTCTTAGACTCTCCCTGGTCCAACAACCTGAATCCAACAGCTGGATCTCCTCCTAAGAACAGTCAGGTTCTGCTAATGACCTCATTATTTGACTCAGGTGTGTTGAAGTAGAGATACATCTAAATGTTGCAGGACACCGGCCCTCCAGGACCAGGATTGCCCACCCCTGAACTAAAGTATTTCCTCTGCCTACATCTCCCAGGATTCTGTGCAGTTCTGGACCAAAGTTCAGTGAATATTCAATATATTGAATATTCTATCAGACATACCATCTATTGATATTGATCACATGTTTATTGAGATAAATACTGTTATTGATTTATTGTCCAGCCCTACTCCTTTGTTGTGTTTTGGACAGCAAGACAAGTCCTGGTAAGCTACTGACTGCTAGAGACTCTCCTGACAACTCAGCCTGTTCCTTACAGTCCCGGTTTGATGGAGGGAGGAGCACCTGTGGTTCTGGTGGTCCGCCAGCTGACAGTCCCTGCAGGTGAGTTGGCAGCAGCTGAAGCAGAACAGCTTCAGCTCCTCAGACGGGTGGATTCTGCAGAACTTGGTGGGAAAAACCAAACTGGGTCCTGGGAAAAAAAAACAGAAACATCAGCAAGTCTGGAGGGAACGAGCCATAAACCAGGAGGAACCGGGCTGGCGGACCTTCAGGCTGCCGGTTCAGAACGCGGTGGGATCGGGTCAGGGTGACCCGGCGATGAGCCGCCAGGCAGGCGTCACACAGAGCTTCGCTGCAGTCCACACACCAGCAGGAGGCCGAGGCGCCGTCACAGGTCCCGCACTGAGGAAGAGGAGGAGGAGGAAGAGCGTCAGGTCTGGAGCCACTTCCTGTCTCTGCCCAACTTGAACAGCAGAGAACTGAGCTTTACCTGCCGGGCCTGGACGTCTCCAGGGTCTCCAGCTGTCTCCATGACGACCGGAGAGGTCTTCACCTGAGACACACCAAACATCAGTAAAATGAGCTCTGAGGCTGCAGTCACAGCAGGAGAACACGACCCAATCTGGGCTGCAACCAGAGCCGGCCCAAGACACATGAGAGCCAAGCGGCTGCTTAGGGCCCCAACACCATCAGGGGGCCCCAAGAGCATCATTTGATATATTAAACTTGCTAACTTGTTTAGAGTAAACTCAGTGTTTGTCTTTCAATTAGTCAATATGCCAAGGTGAAAACCAAGAACCATAACAAAACCCAGTATGATGAAAGATAATTACAAATAATTACAGTAGGTATGTTAAACATATAATGCAAATTGGTACTGGTCAAGGATCTGGTGTTGACATGCTGGTCGGCCCCCGACTGCAAACAACAAATATTTTACCAATTGGTAAAACCATTTTTCACATTTATCAATTAACCACTTAACGTGTCAATATTAGAGAGACAATCAATTAAAAGATACAAATCAACACATAATTCTATTCCTCATAAATGCAATAACAATAATCTCATCTGTACTGCTCAAAAATGCACAATATGTCTATAAATAATTTTTTAGTATTGAAAAGAAGTACTGAAATATTCTGATTTCCGATGTAATAACGTCTTTGCCACTTTGGCACAAGCACAGTGAAAAACGTTCAGAGGATGAAAACACTAGACTCTGAGCAACAATCAGATTTCCACCAGCATTTAAATGCACCACTAACCACAAGTCTGAGGCTGTCTGACGCCTGAAATGAGTCTCCAAAATCCTCATGAATCAAACCTGATCTGTGTGTAAATACAGATTTATCTGTGTGTGACAGGCCACTTGACTTACTTATTTAACATTTGGAGGAGCAGGAGAAGAATTCATAATTATCAGATTTATGAAGTTCAAGTTTAAAAAATTGTGTGTAGAAATTTAATGTTTGTAGAAATTGTAACTGTGTGTGTACTTTTATTTTGTATTGGGAATTTCTTTATATGCATTTGACCTCATATTTACAAGTACCCGGAGTTACACACAAATTTTCTGTTTACCATTAATAAATCATGTGTTACAGATACAACAACTATCCAAAGTTACACACAAAGATCCTTACACGGATTACAAATTGCAGTATCACACACACGCATGTATTTTGAGACTATTTTCACTCCATATTGGTGAATCTGAACCTGGTGAAGTTAAAGCTGCCAGCTGACGATGTCTGGATAAATCAGATTTACAAAATTATTTTTTCACCTTAAATGCAATTTTGGCTTATTTATTTCTCTGAATGTTGTATTTTCAGCAAAACCCTTTTTGAGTCCGAATACTCCAGTTAATTAATGGATTATTAAATTAGTTGACAATTATTTTAATAATCGATCCATTATAATTAATCCTTTGTAATTAGCTGGGCTTTCTTTTGTCTGGTTCTGATCTGTTTGTAGCTTTCAACAACTTCTTTTTTTTTCTTTTTTTACAAACTTTTTTTATCATTTGAAATCAACATGTGTACATCAAAGGTCACTATTACAGCATGAAAAAAACCATACAATCTTACATTCTTCAGAATGGGCAATGTAGATTGCTTATTTATCTGCATTAATTTGGCATAAATTAATGCAGAGGAAAGTGTGAAATTTGCCTGTCGGTTGTGGAAAATAATGTTCAAAAGGGAAAATTATTTTTTGGGCTTTGGGATTTTACACAAGTTTTAAAGAGTTCACAAGTCATTTCTAAAGTGAGTACAATTGGGAGGTCATGCATGTACTTTGTTCCTGTGAATAAAACAGTTATCTAGACAAAATAACGTTGATACAGAGATCCTGTTTTTTGCCATTTAGTAACAGACCAAAACTATGTGATCTCTGCAGAGGGAAACTGGTGGTAATGGAAAATTACTGTTAAACCATGTCTGCAAATCAACCAAAAGGGTCTTAAGTTCTTCTCATGATGCAACACATACCCGTTATTCCAAATTATTGTTGAGATCGAGGAAAAATGATGTATATCTATTATTTTCCAATACAGCAATATTTGTTTATGGAACTCTCTGACAATGGCACAAGAAACGTATTTACTTCAAAACCTAAGATGAGCAGCAAGTTCCAACCGCATAGCTGGCTAAAGAGGAAGTTAGGAACATAACACCAGAATGAACCATGATGGCTCTCGACAACTTTACACCCTGTCCATAGACGGCGGCGGCCATCTTTACTGTCATAAACAGACCGCTGCTGCGCATGCGGGTTGCAAGCCGTTCACACATAAGTCTGGTTGCTGATGTGGGCCACTGAGTGGACCGTGATGTTCTCTGTAGGCCAAAACATTCTACAGTAAAACATTAGTCCATATTTGTTCAGTAACTGAAAATAGGTCCAGACTGGGTCAACGGAACCGAGCAGGCCTGTACCCCTCCAGCAGGGGTCGCTGCTCAGTCTGAAGAACATCAGTTGATTATTTTGGAACAACTGATGTTGTGAATCTCCTCTGACGGTAAGATGAGGAGATAATTCTGGCCTCAGTGCTATAGAACCAACCCAAAAACCTCATGGGTGTTTCTGCTCTTCTTCATCAACAAACCTTCACCTAGCTAGCGGCAGGTTCACATTTCCCTGAGCTTAAAGGAGACTTCCGGTGGAAATCTCCCTCTTTCCCGTTTATAAACATGGAGACCAGTAGCAGTTTAACTTCTAACGGACTCGCCTCCTGCTACTTCCGCCTCTCCGCTCCGTTCCTCTCCGCTCCTCTGTCCACCATCAGCCGCCCCTTCCTCCCGCTGCTCCTCTCGGATCGATTCACGTTTAAAGTTCTGGCTCGGTTCTGATCAGACATCAGGTGGCTAAACAACAATTTCACACCGAATGCCGACTGCGCATGCTCGGTTTTGGAGTGAGAAACTGTGAAACCAGTCCGGTCCCCAACTTCCGGTTCTGTTCTGTTCCGTTGCATTTAACAGCTGTTTATTGTACAGAAAAAAGCACTTATGTGGATGAAGTTTGTTTGGGCTTATTAGTATCCAGAAACGAAACAAGAGGAATTGTTGAAGTCTCAGATTGTTTAGTAAAAATAAAGTTTCAGCCATTCATTGACATGAAATCTGATTATTTGAGAAATTTGTTAAAGCAGATGGTATTTCAAATGTTATTTCTTTATGTTGTTCTACCATCTCAAATTATATGGGATGCTGCTAGTCAGGAAACAATAATTCTGTTTTTCTCTGTATCCTAACTTGCATGCTCGTATATACAGGTGTTGGCGTGGTCATCGAAGGGCAAGGAAAAGTTGGACAAATGCCTCACTACTACTTCAGCTGATCAGAAGGTGTCACCACGTTATTACAAACAATCAGATCAAGCAGAACATCTGATTAGAAGGTGGCAAGTGGAGGATTTTCTCTTGTTAAACCCAGACCCAAAACCAGTTATTTATACTACGTCTGACAGCAAAACTCTTGTAGAAGATGAGTTTTTAAACTTTCTGGTTGTCAAAAATGAAGACATAAAGCCATGAAGACATAATTTTATTGGCTGTGAATCATTTGGATGGAATGGATGGAGGCCTCTAAAAAAGTCCTCTTTGAACTATCCAAGTTCCAGAGAGACAGCAGGTTTAAATCGTGGCAGTGGCGGCTTTGCAGCACTTCCAGTGACAGCTGCCTGTAAGGGGCCACGACCAGCCGCAGCTTAATAACAGCAGCTTCCAGGTTCTGTGACGTATGCCACAGCCTCTCTGTCAGACTGAATATGAATTTCTGTATTTTAAACCAAAATACATAAATAATAAACAAAATACATAACATACACAGCCACCACTGAATCTGTGACATTTGCCATGGGTTCTGTTGATAGAATCTAGAACATGAATAATTTGATTTCAGACTAATAGAAATAAAAAATATTTTAATAAAATCATAATCCTCATATATATTTAAACATACAGACGGCACTGAATACATGTCAGATGGCTTGTATGACGGTGGATAATGGCTGCCACTAGGAGGCCGTGGTTTGTCAGAGCCTAGAGCAGGGGTGTCAAACTCCAGTCCACGAGGGCCGCAGTCCTGCAGTTTTTAGATGAGCCACAGGTACAAAACACTGGAATGAAATGGCTTAATTACCTCCACCTTGTGTAGATCAGTTCTCCAGAGCCTTAATTATTCTATTCAGGTGGTGCAGCAGAGGCACATCTAAAAGTTGGAGGACTGGGGCCCTCGAGGACTGGAGTTTGAGACCCCTGGCCTAAAGGGTTAAAATTATCATCACACAATTACTTTAAAATTATGCTATTAATTATTACACTATATCTGGTCACTATAATTCACAGATATAGTGACCATCATATTGTTCCATATACTTCACTCTTATTCAGCATATCTTAACTGAAGAACTTATATTGTTTATACTCAGTTTTGTATATTGTTTATACTCCAACGAGTAATGTTGGAGGGGTCAGGGAGGTTCCATTGAAATGTAACATAAATGTAACATGTGATTTAAAATTTTTTAAACTACATTCAAGCTGCAGGACCAAAATGACTAGTAATGCACATCAAACATGTTTTATTCTCAGTAAACAGCCTGCAGAGAAATAAAACTAAAACTCAAATGTTGCTTAGATAGTTTTGTTCAGTCTGACTGATCTAATCTCTGCTACACCTTTACAAACATTTAATGTTCTAAATAAAAACTCTTTAATGAGTAACTGCTCTTAATGAAATTCCTCATAAACATTGATTTATTGAAATGGTTCCCAATACAAGTTCTGGCCTATTTAAATCATAACATGTTAAGTTGCTTTATTCTTAAGCCTTTTTAGTTTTGCCATGTCCTGGGTGACTGAGAACAAATAATTAGAAAGAAATGAATATTTGGGGAATATCATAAGTTAAACGTAACACTTAAAGCATCAGGGTTTATGTAGTAATGTGGCCTTGTTTTTCCTTTTTTGAGTTAATTTCATGTCTCTTAGTTTTCTGTCTTGGATTGCTTGTTATATTTTGAAGTTATTTACGTTTCTTATTAGATTTAGTTTGGGTTAGATTCTTGGTTTGTCGCGCTGCACGTTTTTCTGATTTTATTTTGCTTTTGGGGTGACATTACCACTCCTACCTGGAGACCCCACTGCAGCAGCACAGGTGTTCTCAATTAGCGAAGCGGCGTGCAGACCGGGACGCCGGTAATAAAGAGGAAGCTGTGCAGTTAAAGTAAAAAAAAAAACGTAGACGAAACCGGACAGATCCCAGGTGTAGCAGCAGCAGGGGGGCGGAACGGAGGACTGGTTGCCACGGAGATTCATCCAACTGATCGCCGACGAGGAACGGACCACCGGGTGTTCTTGATGATAAATACAGAAACAACCATAAAAATCAGCAATAGTGATAGTAATATTAATAACAAAATAATATTCAGTGGAATGTAGCCTACAAAGTTTTGATGGGGGGGGGCGGTAAGGGACCTGGATAATGTACAGGGGGTTGCTGGTATATCAGTGTTTGGGTTTAAGTTGTAGAATCCCACTTGCATTATATTTATTAGTGCAATGGGGAAATAGCGCCCTCTCTCTGTGTGGCTGGTTACATGTTGCTGGCCCCTGTAATCAGTGCCAGTCTGTGAAAGTTGCACGAGAGGTGAGTTTAATTCTTCAGCACACTGTAGAAAAGTGTTAGCAACATAATAAAACATCATTTTTATTAACTTAGACCAGGGGTCTCAAACTCCAGTCCTGGAGGGCCGCAGTCCTGCAGTTTTTAGATGTGCCACAGGTACAAAACACTGGAATGAAATGGCTTAATTACCTCCACCTTGTGTAGACCAGTTGTTCTCCAGAGCCTTAATTATTCTATTCAGGTGCAGCAGAAGCTCATCTAAAAGTTGCAGGACTGCGACCCTCGAGGACTGGAGTTTGAGACCCCTGATTTAGACAAATAGTGTGTAATGATTATTTACGAGATGTGTGCCTGGCACCAATTTTTGCACTTTTAGTTTTGTTAATATTGTAAAACACTGCATGTGCTAAGTTAAAAGCTAACAAAATGCTTTGTTGTAGTGAAGCTGAGCCGTTGCACTGATTTGAACCCCTGATATGTTCTCATTGAGGAAATAAACTGCCTGTTCACCCAGAAACTCCTCGTCTTCATTAAAAATCTAAACAACGCAGTCAAGGGTTACTTGGGCCGGCCCGGTACCATGGAGTGAAGCAGAACCCGGTTACATTGGTCAAAAAAAGGTTGAGAAACACTGAACTAGCACCTTTATAAGAGAAGAGTTATAGTGCATTGAACTTTAACGCCACTCTGTCCATCATAGTCAGTTTTATATGAATATATCTAATGTATACATTTAATTATAAATAAAAATGTTTTTTAAGAACAACAATAAAATCTTACGTTGTTATAAAATAAAATGGCAACAATGGACTTTTTTTCTTAAATCTTCAATTTAAGAACTAACATATAAAAATATTTTTGCAGCCAAGATATTTGCTGGAAATGGTGCATATTGTACAGTCAAAGTAATGATATCAATAAATACTTGATATAAAATATTACCACTGATGCTTGACATCCACTTTAGTGGACAGGTGATCATTCGTAATTTTTACAAATACAAAATTGTTATTTGGAAAATGCATCAGTAATATCAGTCTTTAGGGGTTGCTTGATGTCACAAAAATATTTTTACCTGCAAGAGTTTTCTACAGTAGAAGGAGGGACTGGATATTCCTGAGTTTGTCTCCATCAGGGGTCTCAAACTCCAGTCCTCCAGTCACTGTCCTGCAGGATTTAGATGTACCACAGGCACAAAATGCTGGAATGAAACGACTTAATCAGTTCTCCAGAGCTGTATTGACCAAATTATTCTATTCAGGTGTGGTGCAGCAGATTTACATGTAAAAGTTGCAGGACTGCAGCCCTCCATGACTGAAGTTTGAGACGCCTGGTTGCATGCTTTTTCATCTGTCCGCCATATTGGATTTGACTACATTTTCTTGCACTTGCAGAGGATGGCCAGTAGTTGGCAGTAGTGATGTTACGTGATGAGCCGAGGCTTCGAGGCGTGTGTCGAGTAATGGAGGGGGCGTTTCCGTAAAGCGCGTATCGAGGCTTGCTTCATTTAGGGGAGGAGCCAAAAACGATGACGTCCGAAGCCTCGCTGCCCGGCTGTACCACGTGACTGCTTCGGGAAGTGGCTCAGATTTTGGCGCGGGGTTTATAAACCTCACAGGCTCCATTCAAAATGTGGGTTGTTGTAGGCAAGTTGCGGTCAGTTGAGAGAGTGGATAGAGTTTTGATAGTTTGGATAGCAGAGTTTGGATAGTGGTTATTTAGTTTGAGACAGTTAGGGAGAATATATATATAAAAATTCCCTTCTCACCCACCGTGGGTGGTGATTCTTCTTCCTCTTAGCTCGGGTCCTCTACCAGAGGCCTGGGAGCTTGAGGGTTCTGCGCAGCATCTTGGCTGTGCCTAGGACTGCACATTTCTGGACTGAGATGTCTGATGTTGTTCCTGGGATCTGTTGTAGCCACTGTTCCAGTTTGGGGGTGACTGCCCCGAGGGTCCCGATGACCACAGGCACCACTGTGGTCTTCACCTTCCAGGCCCTCTCCAGTTCCTCCCTTAGGCCCTGGTATTTCTCTAGTTTTTCATGCTCCTTTTTCCTGATGTTGCAGTCACTTGGTATTGCCACATCCACCACAACGGCTTTCCTCTGTTGTTTATCCACCACGACTATGTCTGGTTGGTTCGCCCTCACCATTTTGTCTGTCTGGATCTGGAAGTCCCACAGGATCTTAGCTCGGTCATTCTCCACTACCTTCAGGGGTGTTTCCCACTTTGATCTTGGGGGTTCCAGTCATTCCCAAGAGCACACACACACACACACACTCACACCTAGGGAGAATTTAGAGAGACCAATTAACCTGACAGTCATGTTTTTGGACTGTGGGAGGAAGCCGGAGAACCCGGAGAGAACCCAATCATAGTAATGATATCAATAAATACTTGTCAAAATATTTCAGCTAATGCCTGACATCCATTTTAGTGGTCAGGTGATCATTTGTAATGTCTCCAAATTCATAGTTGCTATTTGGAAACTAAGTCAGTAGTATTAGTCTTTAGAGGTTGCTTGATGTTACAAAATATTTTTACCTGCTAGAGTTTTCTACAGCAGAAGGAGGGACTGGATATTCCTGAGTTTGTCTACATGCTTTTTCATCTGTCCGCCATATTGGATTTGACAACATTTTCTTGGACTTGCAGAGGATGGCCAGTAGTTGGCAGTGTATTGTATGATGCACTATTGTCCACTTTAGTGGACAATACTGTGTCCATTTACAATATAAAAGCCCATATAAACACAAGAAAATGGCTTTTGGATGGCTGCCCACAGCCCACTATGCAAACCATTGGACTGAAACTGACTGAGCAACCACCAATAAAAACTGTTAGACATACAGAGAGCCTGCAGAACCATGGATCAGACCCTAGCCAGCTTGGCAGAGATCAGTGTCCATCCTGTGATCGGTAGCTTCCTGTCCAACAGGAAGTGGCGAACAGAGTTTAAAAGCCGCTGCAGGACTGCACACATTCACAGGAAGCTGGACCAGCGATGGCTCTGCTGAAGGTTCTGCTGCTGCTGGGGCTGGGTGAGTCGGACACACTGGAAACACTGGAAACACTGGAAACACTTCCACTGGCTCTGAATGCTATGAATTATGTTGCTCTGTGTTTTATTTTATCCTTTCCATTACAAGCTGTCATGTTGGTTCCTTATTTCTACTGTGTGAATTTAATTTGCTAAAACAGCAACTTTCTTCTCCAGGAGTTGCAGTGAACTCAGTGTCTCTGCAGAAGAGAATTATTGGAGGTGAGAAATGTAGAGACGATGAGCGTAGGTATCATGTGAAGATCTATGGACATAGTAAGACATGGTACCATATTTGTGGAGGATCTCTAATCAGTCATCGGTGGGTTCTGACTGCAGCTCACTGCTGGGAGTCAGATCCAGGATGGTGAGTTAAGAAAAATCTTCAATAACTCTATTTTATCTGTATTAATTGTGTTTTATTTGCCTAGGGTTATTGAGGCACATGTAGGAGTTCATCCTAAAAGTGATCCAAAGGAGATTCATAGAATCACTCATTATGAGATTTATAGAGACAGCAACGGTCGTAAACATGACATCATGCTCCTCAGGCTGCCCAGACTAACAACAATCCAACCAATCAGCCTAGCTGCCTGTCCAGATACTCTCCTACTGTAAGTTTTATTTTCTCAAATTTCCGAATTTGGTTCTTGATCTGCAAGAAGATGCAAAGTTCATCCAGGAAAACCTTTGATCTCTGGTTTCCCAGAGTTAGTTGTTTTTCTTAATGTGATTTATTTTTAATTTGTTTTTTTGTGTTTCAGTGGCACCAAGGTTCAGATTGCAGGTTATGGAGGATCAAAACTTGGCCTGTTTAACAAAAGAAGTGAGATGAATGTTCATGTTTCTCATTGTTTTTGTTATTACCGCAAAATGATTCAGACAATTCAAACCATTTTTAGACTCTGCTGAAGCTGAACTTAGCAACTTGTTGAAGTTTTGATCATTGAAAACTCTCTGAGAGAAACTTCTTAAAGCTGAAATAGGAAGTTTGGAGAAAACTGTGACCTTACCCTGAAAATTAGAACCAGCAACATTACAGGTCCCTCTCCTGTAAAGGGATCAGGGTGTAAACAAGCATTGATTGACAGCGCTAAGACCCTCCTCTAGGCTCTGATTGGTTGTTTTTGACCTGGAGTGTTGCATTTCTGCAGACAGCTGGGACAACAGGGAGGAGGTGGAGGAGATCAATGCTTTCATAGATTATCTGTCTCATATTTACCAGGAGGACATAGTGACCGTTTTGATAAAAATGTAAAAAATACTTTTTATACAAGCAACATACTGCATTTTAACGACCACAGACAACAAGGTGATATCCTGAGCAAAATGTGACAACACTTAAAACTGAACTTACATGTTGATGCTGCTTTTCCATCCACAGTCCATCATATTTCAGATGATCTCCAGTGTGCAGAGCTTGAAATTGACAAACGTGATAAGATGGAAAAGCTTATGGCAAAAGATAAGTTCTTTGAGTACAGCTTCCAGGAGTGGTACAGTGTGAGAAGCGCCAACAAGGACGTATCTAAAGTAAGTCAGTCTTTAATCCATTTTCTGCACAAAAACTTGAAATTGTCTCCATTTTACTGGATAAATCACAGCAAAACAACTAAAAGCTTTGTGTTTGTGACAGAGTGACTCTGGTGGAGGATGGGTGTTCAAGAACAGGCTGTATGGTGTTCATGCCTTCACCTCAGACAAAGAATATGCAGACAATGGACCAGCTGGTTTCATGGATGTCTGTGGCTATAAGAAGTGGATAGATGAGACGATTAATCCATCTTAAAAATCGTAGGTTGCTTTGTGTCTGTATTGTGGCTTAATTTTTCCAGCATCATAAAATCACAAAGTTTAGTCAATGTTTAAATTTCAGTTTTCACTTGATTCATTTTATGATTTACACCTGAATTACTTGGGGATTAAAGTTATTTTGTTCAAGTTTATTTACGATAATATCTTATTTCTCAATAAGTAAACATTCTGTTTGTAATAATCAGTAATAATATGCACTGTCACATAATTAGAAAATAAATGACTGTTATCTCATCAGATTGTCTCTGTTGTGCTTATTTCTGGTTTTTAGTGAAGAAAATAACAAATTTTAAATTATCGAATACATTTTAGCTTTAAAGGCAGCTAAACTCGTTATTAAAGGGACTAAAACTAAAAACAAGCAGTTTAAGAAATAATGTTATTGTTTTTACACTGTCTGTTATTGAATGTAAGAGAGATATATAAACACCTTTCTGTCAAAATTTAATCAGTTGAGTGATTAAGAAACATGGCACCAGAAATTAAAAGCAATTAATTATTAGGGTTATAAAAGTCTCCATGTTATTTAGTTTTGCATGTTTCTTGTGATGAGCTCAGATAGTACAGTGTTTACAGCAGGCGGATCAGTTGCTCGGCTGTCTGGATCTGGTCTGCTCTCTCGTTCCCATAAACTCGCTCTTTCAGGCTGAATACAGAAGTGATTCCATGAAAATAAAACATGGAGGCTCCTTTATTTTCCATCCTTTTCCCCCAGGTAGTTTTAGGCTGAAGAAGCTGATCCGGAGTGAAGTGAAGGTTGTAAACTTTGCTGTGCAGCGTTAGCTTTAACTGGTAGCGACGGATATTTACAAGCCACCGTCTTCTTCATTCAGGGCTGCTTGGCAATCCATGAAAACTTAAACCCCATTATATTTGGAAGACAACAATGTGCATTGTATTGCTTTATTTGTGTTTGAAATACGACTTTGTCTTTTCCAGCTGTCATGGTAACTTAAAGTGGAAACAAGAAAGCCGTATTTTGCTCATGCGGATGTGATGTCAGTGCCGTGTGATTTGTTAAGGACTGTGAGCTGCACTGAAGTAAGTAAAAGAGAGAAGTTCAAATACATGTAGAGAGTGAAACGTCTTCCCAAAGATTAAGATATATCACAGATTTAAAAAGAAAATATAAACAGGAAACTGCGGATAATATAAGAAATAGTGCCCCCTGTGCATCCAGAGTGTAAAGGTCAGTAAAGTTTTGTTTTTTTTCTCTGAGTTAATTTAGGTTTTAGAGTCGTTTTCAATTAATTGAGTCTCCATGTTGTCCTGTGCACCCCTTGACTGTCCCCAGCTGTCCCTTGTTTCTCCTGATTGTCTCTGATTATGTATTTAAACCCTCTTGTATTCCGCACTTCATGACAAAGTCCCATTTCCAAATCAGGTATGAGGCTGCCAGTGGTCCGTCCCTGCCCCTTTCTGTTTGCTGCATCCAGGTGGATTTGGCTGTTTTGCCTACAGAGAACATTTTAAAAGATCAGCTCAGGCTTTCTGCTGCAGCGTTGACTGAGCTGCTTAAACAAACTAAGTGCAATATTGTATTTGTTGTGGTGTCACTGCTTCAGTCAGGTTATTTTCTTTCAGGGACTGAGGTTGCTGTGGTGGTGGTGTCTTGTCTTATGTGTTTATTTTGTTGGCGCACCTTTTTCATTGTTTGCTGTGTTTTGTAGTGTCCAGGGTGAGCCTTTGTCTTCGCTGGATGTTGCCCCTTCCCTCACAGTTTGCCCCACTGGTAAACCTCTGTGTCACTTGAAATTTAAATATATTTTACTGCAACCAACAATTTTGTTAAACCTCATTCATTGTGTCTTAACCATTCTATTATAGAATATTGTCAACTGAAAAGTGTTTTTAAATATTGAATTCTAATAAATCTTGTAGCACTTCTTGAATCTTGTCTCCTTCTTCCAGCAGAAACTTACCTGTGCCCTTAAAATGACATTTTCCTGGAGTGTTATTCCAGGTGGCGTTGTTGGTTTCTCTCATTCATTACAAACCTTAAAATCCCCTATTTGGGTTTCATAGCCTTAAAGACCATCCACCCCAGTTCCCACAATAACATACAGTAACTTATGAACAAAGATACATGGAGGTTCAAACCAAGGTGAAAACATCAATCAATCAATCAATCAGCCTTATTGTCAATTCCTCTTGCATGTCCAGACATACAAGGGAATCGAAATGACGTTTCTCACCATCCCACAGTGATACAAAACAGGGCGTTACTAACATTGAGTAACAATAAAAGTCACAGTCTAACTAAAAAAAATTATCCTAAGCAATTAATAAATAGATGTACAATAACTAGACATATAGCGTAAAAAGTTTTACAACTGAGAATGTATATATATATATATAAGTATATAGAGAGATATACAGATACAAAAGTGGCGGAAGTGCAGAGTTAAAGTGCCAAATTTGCCCTCTGTGTTAGGAGGAAGGGCAGTTGTGCAAGGTTGTGGGTCCTGCTGTCGTCCTGCTTTCATGCTGTAGGCAAAAACGCTGGACAGATTAAATTTTAATTAAAACAAAACTTAACTTAAATCCTGCCACAGGGGAGTAGTAATGTTTATGAACTCTCACCAAAACAACTATTTGGGTTTCATGTAGAAGGTTGGAAGTTGTTTCCTACAGCTGCATCAGAACCAGACTGTCTCTCCTCTTGTTGTTAATTCTTTATCTTTGGTATAAAACTCATGTGTTTCTCTGACTGACAGCTTTTCATCCAGACCTGCTTCATTACTGATTGTCCCACAGTCTCTCTGTATTGTTCAATATATGAATAAACCTGATTGAGTGATTTCACCTGAACAGTGCTTGGAAATAGGATTTTTCCACAACAATACTAATTGTAACTACATTTGTATGAAATCCAAATTTTTTCAGCCTACCTGTTAGTGAGTTACAGATATTGGTTACATTACCTTGAGAAATGAGATTTTGTTAAAAATAAAACAGATTTGAATGCAGAAAATGGTCAAATGTTCCAGGTTAAACCATTGGAACAGATACAGAGTGAGGTTCACCGTCCAGCTGGGCTCCACTCAGTTCACCTTAGGGGGGACACCAAGTGAAGCAAAGACTGTGGCGCCACTTCTGCTTTATTTTCTCCTCTTCCTGCTCTCTCTAACGTGTTTGTCTTCCTTAATCTGTTCTTGTTCTTGTGTTACTGTCGTCAGTCTTAAATGTTATGGTTGTGTAATCGTGCAGCAGTGTGTGTGTGAGCAGATAAAACAGATAAACGATAAAGAGTCCTTTTGTCCTTAACAGAGTGTTCCTTATGAATTACTTGTAACAATTTTGGTCTAAAGTTACAAGATTCATAGTTTCTTTTATGAAGGACATTTTAGTTCCATTAGTCTTTTTATCACAATGTAGCATGTGGGTCAGGACAGGAACCGCAGATCCGTCAGAACCTAAAGAACCAGACATCAGTCTCTTAATCCCTCAGTCATTTCCTGAGACCAAAACAATAATATAGATGGCAATTTAAAGAACAAATCATACAAATAGATTAATAGTAAATGAATAAATATTGTGAAGAGAACATTAAAAACATTTGTTAGGATTATGTAGGAAAAATGTTGATATGTTTTATAAATAGTGTTTTGTGGTCAATATTATTTCACCATTTTATTAATGTGGGTTGCCAGTCTTATATCAAGCTATAAGAATGATAGAAAACATGCAAACAAAAAGCCTCAGACCTGCAGCTCATAGGAGGTTCTAGACAGGCTAACAGGCTCTTTGGCTCACTGGTACAAGTTTATGTCTTGGGGGGAGGAAGGGGTCCGGTGAGATGCTAGCATCCACCTCAAAAATATGTAGTTGCGCCCCTGGTGATTACAATGAATTTTGCTCATTATACAAGTCAAAACAAAACACTTTTGAACAGTCAAAACTCTCCAACAATGAGTTTGGAAAGCAAAAATACTTGATATGTAATACTATACATGTAAAATCTATTTTTTGTTGTAGTTGTACTTTTTAGCAGCAGAAATGCCCAAGCAGTGATCAGTCCCACCATGTTGGATGTCCAACTTACGACACAGGGGCATATTGTCCCAATCAGTGATGTCAGTAACGCGTTAATTTGTAACGCGTTACTGACGTCGGACCACTTTTTTCAGTAACCAGTAATCTAACGCGTTGCTATTTCAAATCCAGTAGTCAGACTACAGTTACTTTTCAAAATCACTTTGCGTTACTGTGTTACTATCTTCTTTTGTTATTTAATCGTATTTCCTCTACTCGTCTTGTCGAGTGACTGACGTCTCTATGCAACAGAAATGTAAACAATGAAGGAAGATTTTGTTGGTGGAAAAACTGGAACTATTTTGAGTTTCTGTCGCCAAGTCCGATTATTACAAGCGGCTTTGGGCTTCATTTTTTTAAAGTCGCTTGCCGATTTAATGAGTAGCGTGTTGCGCCTTTTTGGGCTCGTTTTTGAACGTGAAGTTGCTCATTTGGGCTTGGAAATAATCAGAGACTCATAATAAATCCCAGAATTTGTCCGTCATTAAGGTAGTTTTACTCCGTCTCTCTCTGTCCATCATTTCTCAGATGATCTGTCCCGCTGTGTCTTTGTTAATGTCAAATTAATATATTACCTCTGAATGACGTCGAGCTTCGCGTTGCGCTCCAGAAAGCTCCAAACATCAAGACCAATATGAACAGCGCAATAAACGTGAAAACAGCCACGAATGAACGTGTCCGTAGTTGGCAATAATTATAATGGCAACTTAACACCTTTATAATGATTAATATTAAGATAAGTGTCACAAATTTGTGCAACCATCTGAGTTGTGGAGCTGCAGGAGGAGATCTGTGCGCTGTGACACCAAACGCAGGGCCGTAACACAGAACCTGGAGGCTGAGGGAGGGGAGGGGGGCTTTAAAATCCTTCTTAGAGTTTTCCAGACAACAGTGGACCACACAAATTACTCACGTTTTTTATTTTTTGTACAATCTCGTCTTCAGTTCAACCTTATCAGTGGAGACACATTGTTGATGTTACCGTTATAAAATAGCTTACAAAAAAGTATTGGCAAAGCTCAATGTGATTTTCACAGGAGGTGGAGCGTTGTTGTTAGCAGCTGCTGAAAGTAACTAAAAAGTTACTTTTAATGTAACTTAGTGATAGGTACTTTTCCTATATACCTAAATAAAGAATCACAGACAACGTATATGAATTTTATGACAAAGCTTTTGCAAAAGGAGAAGTCTCCGAAGCAGCTTCTCCAAGCTGTTTTTCAGAGAGTTCTGATTTCCTTTTAGGCCTGTTTTATTGTCAAAGAAAAACAGTCAAAACAGTCAAAGGGGCAGAGGTCGTAAAAAGAACAGAGGTTGTAAACGTGTAGCCTAATCAACATGTAACCTAATCAACTAGAAAACTACTCAACTGCTCACATGAAGATAAACAGACATCCTGACCTCCACGTCAGAAAATACACATAAGGAAAGAGAACACTTTAATTAGACTGAATTTTACCTAAAGTAAAAACAAAATGATAATTCCGAAAATTCTCTAACATTCCCCCCTTTTTATCATTTTACGACATGTATAAACTTTATGCAAAAGCATAGAAAAGAAAAAAGAAAAAGAAGAAAAAAAAACAATAAATGCAAGATTTTTTTTTTCTAACCTAAACAGAAAATACAATGAACAAATGAAATATAAAGTAATAAATGAAAAATAAAAGAAACAGCAAAAATCAAATGCAGTTTTTCTTTCATCCAAAACACCACTTGTTTTCACATTTGCGGTGTAGGAGTCATTCAGCAAATGAAATCATCTGTTTATTGATTACAGAAATTCATCATTGTTCAGAAAATCATCTGAAACTTGGAACAAGTCATCTTCAGTCGACTCATAAGATGCCTTTGAATCTTCCAGCCCGTATAGAGCGTCAGAAATAGTTCCTCCAGTTCCTGTTTCGTCAGGTACATAAGTACAGCACGTTGGGCCAACGATTTTACAGACCCCTCCTTGAGGGGCAGTGAGGAAGTCCAGGACAACACGATTTTGCATAACCATGTTTCTCAGTTCAGCCAGTTCTTTCATGGTGCCATTGGCCAGCTGGTATGTGATGTTGATTAGTCGCAGTAATCCGTACCTGTTTATCTCAACGTGGTCCCGAATCTCTCCTAGACCAACCCACGGAAAAAGGCTTTGCATGAATTTTTCTCCACCGTTCCAAATCCGGAATTCCCATGGAACTCCAGTATGTGTTGTGAGGCCTCCCCATTTTCGACCTCTGACGTAACTGTTCGCTTGGAGCGGTGTGTAGATCATTCTGTGCTTTCCTGATGAATGCAATCGGGTTGATCAAAGGAACCACAGCACACAGTGTTGTCTCCTGTCTCCTCTTTGTCTTATGCGTGATGTTGGAACTCCTCTCCTGAAGCAAGTTGTCACAGTCTGGGTTGTCCTTCCAGACTTTGCAGCGTGGAGTCGTCTCTTGACCCCTGCATGCTGTGCAGGTGATGAAATCCTGTGTCGGTTCGCAGTAGGTGTAAACTCTGTTACACAAGTTCCAGGGCACCGTCCCTAGAACAACATGTCCATTATTATAAACACAGTTCCCTAGAGATCCTGGTTTAGCTCCTGCTAACGAAATGATCTCTGGTATTTTCCATACAGTTTGTTGAGATGACGGCAAAGGAAGTACATCATCTGCAAGTGAACAATTTAAAGATTGAAATAGGCTTTGCACAGCCTCTCCCATCCGGAGGTCAACTGAATAGTCCTCCTCACGTGGTCTGTCTCCTCTTAGGGGTGGGATACGCCGTGGTCTGGTGCTTAGAACGAGAGACACATCTGTTTGTCGTCAGTAATGTTACCTGGTCGTAGACCTGAGTTATGTATGGAAACCGGCATCTGCGCACACACGTAGCAGTTCACAGCATGTCCCTCATAAGCGGTTCTATTCATCAGTTTCCACCACAGTCATGCGGATGAAACTGGAGGGAGGTTGTGTCTGCTCTTCTCCTTATCCTATTGAGAGTGAGACCACTCCCTCTGCAAAACAGTTGACATGCTGCAGTCACAACACATTAGAGGATCCACCTGGCATGTGGAGACCCCATTGCTGCTCAGAATACAGAGATGTCAGGACCCCCAGCCTAGCAGAGTGAGGATCTGTTGAATTCTTCTGCTGACCTTGAGACGAACTGTCCTAAACGACAGAACCCCTTTGTAAATCAGACTTCCCCGTCACTCTGATTTAGGGGTCTAACACTCTCTGTACCTTACAGTGACTGAGATGAATCCATGTGGGTCTTTCAGCAATCGTTACAGCTGTTGGTGTGGTCATCAGCACCTGGAACGGTCCTTCCCACCGTGGACTCGCCCAGTTCTTTCGTTTGATGACCTTTATGTAGACCCAATCACCTTGCTCGATTGGAGTGGCCTCCTGTACAGGAAGAGAATCAGAAGGCAGTAAACTTGCACTGGACACAAAATCCATATGCATAGTTTGAAATGGATAAGATGGTTTCGGGAACTTGAAATGGATAAGATGGTTTCGGGAACCTGCCTCGTTTTGGCCTTATGTTTCCCTGAGAATTATATTTCACACAAACTGGACATGCAGTACAAAAATTTTTTAAGTAAGAATTTAAACCATATGTTGTGAGATGCTGTTGTATTATGGTTTCCATCCCCCCTGTTGACACATGGCATTGCCCGTGTGTCACAATTGCTGCAGCTTTAAATAAAGATTTAGGAAGGACTGGTTTGTTATCGACTTCAAAAATGTTCTCATCATTAATTTTCGCACCCTTAGTTATCCACATTTGTTTTTCAACCTTTGGTGCGTTATCCTGCATGTCTTTTAGCACTGCTTTGTCTATCATTTGTTGTTCTCCTTCAGTCTGTGCTGAGAAAGCTCCTTTCCCATGCTTCCCTGCTGCAGCTTCTTTATAAATTTGATTATCATCAATCAAACAAACCTAGACTAAAGGTTTTAAACTTTAGTCTAGAAAATATTGCTCTTATTCACAATCATCAGTTTGGAGTAACCAATTACTTAAAATCAAAGTTTCTTTCAACCTTGTATTTTAAAACAGCTGGCAATTTATTATTATTAAATTTACGGAAACTTCAAGAAATGTTCAATATGTGTTAACATTTTTAATGTGTTAATAATTATCTTTAGTTGTCAGGATCCTGTTTTAGGTATCGTACACATTTTAAAAGAGCTATCTCAGACATGTGGTAGAATCCAGCAACTTCCTGTTGCTGGAACACTTCACCTATGCAGATTCATTCATAGAATAAAATTCTAAATTAACTGTTCAAATTTAAATCCAACAAATACTTTATGGTATATTAACACTTCAGTATTAGTTATTTTCAATGCTTAAAGAGATTTAATGTAATTCCAAAAAGCATGTATTACCAGGATATTTCTTTAAAAAGAAAAAAAAACTTTTGCAAATAATTTTTTGGCTTAGACTCTTTCATGATTTTTAGTTGGTGTAATTTAGTGGCATAAGTTTTTTGTTAGGTCTTTGCTGACCTTTTAGTAATTGCAGTTTTCCCTTTAGGTTTCCCAACCTATGGCTCGTGGACCCTAAGAGGATCCTTAGCAGTGGTCCTGCTGTACAGGACTCAGAGTTTACGGGGACAAACTGAAAGAATTTGTCTAATATTGAACATAAAAGCCTCTAAGACTTTCTTTCCTGGCTAGATAATATGTGAAAAGGGTTAGTAAGAAAGCAAGTTTTCATTGCAATAGCAGTGTATAACAGCTGTGTGTGTGATACACTTATCTTTTGATGTCTCCTTTCTGTCTCATTTCTCCCTCCTCCTCTTGGTTCTGGCGTCGCTGGGGTGCAATCCTCCCTCCCCCTTTAACTCCCTCTGCAGTTTCTGGTGTTGGATCTTGAGTTGTCCAGACTGTCCCTCTGTCAATGTCCAAACATTTCACAAATGAAACAAGCATCGAATAGTTCAGTTTGTTGTCTTCGTCTCTGAAGCACATTATCTTTTCCTTCTCCACGCTGATATCAGGGAGTAGATCAGCGGAGATTGTAAGAGTTCAGTTGCATTTTAGTGTCTGGATGTGATGGAACTCTTCTTTGTCTTCTTGATTGCTGTCAGAAGCTGGTGATGAGGGAGGGACTTCATTTGATCCATTGCAGGACAGCTTCGAGTTGAGGTCAGAGGTCAGACGCACCGCAGCGAGGCTCAGACAAAGGAAAAGGAAAGAAGCAAATAGGAGTCAATGAGGGTTTATCTTTCTTTTTGTGTTTTTTATTTCTAAATATCTCATGTATATCTTTTCTCTCTTTTGATTTTATAGTTTTAGCCACTTATTACCCAACATTATTTATATTTTATAATTCTAAGTCATTTAGAACGCATATAAACATGAAACATGTTAAACCTGTAATCTCTTTATATTCTTTGCCATGTTAGATTTTAAAATGTAGAATGTAAGTTAATTTAATTAACTTAGTTTGAGTGAACATCTTATCAGAGACCAGTGAATTACTTTAAGTTTGTTGATCCTTAATGCTGAAGCTGTGAAGCCAGAGAGCAGCCCTCCTCTCATTTTGGAATTTAAGCGAGATATGAGGCTGGATAAAGTCCAGGTCGGTACCAAACTCTGATCGCTGACCCCTCCAGACATACAGCCAAAGGATCATAGCACCAAGTTGGTGTTTTAACCTTTTGTAATTATGCTACCCAGTAATCTATGCAGTATAAAACATTGTTCTCTGAGAAGAAATGTTTTTCCCTTTTTTTTATTGTTTCATTTAATTTCTCATCAAGTTGTTTTTGCACCTGTCAAAATTCATTTACACTTAAACTTCCCTCTATAGGAAAGTCATAACTCCTTTTCAAATCGTAGACGAAAGTTGTCCACATCTTCACCACCTTTTTGTTTAATTCCTGACAGATGACTATAATTTGCCCTTTTACGAAATCCTACTGTTTTATATTAGATAAAATACCAAGTGGTATTTATACCTCCAATCACACACAATCTTTCACAGCAACATGAATTGTAACACAAACAGAAACACAAAACACAAAACAATTAGTCAGATTTGTAGTCAGTCAAAATTTAATCAGTCTCCAATTTTCAGTCTGTCCTCATAATCATTTTCTTTTCTCCAATTATTTATCATATTTTACTGAAGCTTCAGGAATTTTCCAATTTTTTTTTTTTTTTTTTTTTTTTTTTTTTTTTTTTTAATTTGTCATGTTATAATTTAATTAATTTTAAACTCTAGTCTTCAGGAACCTGTTTAAATAACTTGTGCACATTTTAAAAAGAGATATCTCAAATTTATATTAGGATCTAGCAATATCCAATAATTCCCTATTGTCTGGTACCAGTTTTTAACCTAGCGCTTATTTCAGACCTACACACCATGTGTTTAACTTTCAACACGCCATCTATACCGTACTTCCTCTTCCCTTTAGTCAGGTACATTACGTTTCCTGGCTCCATCTGACACATAAACTTTCCATCCCCTTTAAGCCTTTTCTCCTTCATGTGTGCTTTTTTATACTTTCCCATTATTTAAATCACTTGCAATTTTAGCTTGAAAATTTTGGTATTTTGTGCTTTCTCAGAGAAAGTGCTGTAAGTCAGCGCTCAGTGCCTTCTGAAAAACAGGCTTCTACTTGGAGCCTAGCTTCCAAGCGGTTTTTCACTTTGGATCCTAATTCCGAAGGCAGAGAGTTTTACTCCCAGAGAGAGAAACACCATTCACTCCTTCATACACACACATCAACAAAGCAGCAGACAAAAACACCAATATCAACACAGCAATAACAAAACAGTATTACAACTTCCTATCTACGCGAGGACTTACTCTTAAAGAGTGTCCTGTAAATAAGGAGGCTCTAAAAGCCGTTCCTTTTGCCTTTAGTTGAAACTCAGTCAACTGGGACTCTAACCCTTTTTATAACTTCTTTAGTCAAGTTGGTATTTGACAAGGACTCAAACCTTCATTTAGTCAAGTTGGTATTTGACAAGGACTCAAACCTTCATTTAGTCAAACTAAAAGTTGACAAGGACTCAAACCTTCATTTAGTCAAATTGATATTTGACAAGGACTCAAACCTATTACGGAATTTAAGCTTCTAGCAGGACTCCGACATCCTTTGGTTACGGAACTTAAGCGACAGTATCTCGCAGGACTCCGCCGTCCTTTTGTTTTAAAATTCACCTACGTTTCTGTAGTTGTCTGGTTGTCCAGTCGGATCTCGTCACTCCGCCGTTGGCAGACAAAGTCGGACATGCGTCGCTGGCCCAGCGAAGAATTTGCTTCCTGGGTCCTTCTTTCCAGGTCCAGTTGACTTCTGGCTGTGCACGGATTCAGCGCGTCTTCCTCTGCCTGGCAGCGGGGGAGGAGAGATCCCGGGTTTCGGCACCAAAATGATAGGTACTTTTCCTATATACCTAAATAAAGAATCACAGACAACGTATATGAATTTTATGACAAAGCTTTTGCAAAAGGAGAAGTCTCCGAAGCAGCTTCTCCAAGCTGTTTTTCAGAGAGTTCTGATTTCCTTTTAGGCCTGTTTTATTGTCAAAGAAAAACAGTCAAAACAGTCAAAGGGGCAGAGGTCGTAAAAAGAACAGAGGTTGTAAACGTGTAGCCTAATCAACATGTAACCTAATCAACTAGAAAACTACTCAACTGCTCACATGAAGATAAACAGACATCCTGACCTCCACGTCAGAAAATACACATAAGGAAAGAGAACACTTTAATTAGACTGAATTTCACCTAAAGTAAAAACAAAATGATAATTCCGAAAATTCTCTAACACTTAGTTACTTTCCAAATCAAGTAATCAGTAATCTAACTAAGTTACTTTTTCAAGGAGTAATCAGTAGTCCGATTAAAGTTACTTTTTTAAAGTAACTATGCCATCACTGGTCCCAATTCTCATTTTATTCCACGATCATAACCTTCAAACTTTTATGTGCACTTCGACTAAGTCCAGACTTCATAGAGGGGTGTAGGGTGCAGCAGTACTGGACCGGGCCGAGGAAACACACACATTCATTTGTGCACACGTATATACACCTGTAAATTAAAGTAAATGACTTGTTAGGAAATATTTTCTTTAGGGCGTAGTTTAGATATAGGCCAAAAAAATTAGTCAGAAACTTTTGCCAGGCACCATTTGCTCCCATAAGAAAACATGGCGATGGACCAGCTCTGTATTTTGGTCTTAATAAACAAGATTAATGATTTCATCTCACTGACTCTTCTTCAACCTCATACATTACAAACTGGAGGAAGGATAACGTTGTAAAGTTACGGTCACAAAATAACAGCAATAATTTGGGTTATTTAGCCTGTCAGAGAAAACAATGGAGGTTCATTTTCAGTCATATTTTCAACATGTTAAGCATTCATTGGGAAATGTCACGGTTTCAAATGAAATATTTGTTTAGCAAACTAAGTGTATAAGCTTGTGAACTAGATATTTGACACTGAATTAGCTAAATCTTTATTTTAGCTAGCTAACTCTTAAGTTTACAGCTAGCTTGCATAGAAACAGAGATTTAGCTAGAACTGGTATAAAGACTCGTGACTGTGAAGACAGCGACTGTGAATAGACAAATGACATATGAGATGAGGACCCAACAAGGGACACAGGTGGATTTAAATGCACTGAGGATAATCAGGGGAACAAGACACAGCTGGGAGCAATCAGGGGCTAGACAGGACAACACAGAGACTCAGTTGACAGAAAAAATCAAACCCCCACAGTCACTGTCCTTCATGGTCAGTTTGATATGAATATATGTAATGTAAGCATTTAAATATAAATAAAAATGTTTTTTAAGAACCACAATAAAGCCCAACTTTTCCCAGCTGCGCTGCTGCGGTAGAACGAGTCCGTTAATCAAACCTGGAGACGTAGGTAGGATTCATTTAGTGCTACGCAATGGAAAAATAACTCAAAACTACTCATTCTTTTATTTCTCGCTCTCTGTCAGCTTTATGATATGCGCAGACTCATTGCCATAGAAACTGACAACAACAACTTTATGGATCAGGATTCAGCACCAAAAGCACTCAAACATTTCTCCCACTTAGAGCAAAACAGTCAGTTCATTACAGTTTTATGCTTTTAGGTTTGATGTGTATTTTGCTTTTATTAATAAGTGATCGCTGTGGTTGATTAGCCACCGCTGCTACTAGCCAAGCTAACACAGCGATAGTTGATTAGCTAATTTAACTGCTCTACTGATGATTTGTCAGTTTGTGTGTAGGTCAATGTTTTTATTTTTAAACTGAACAAAAACACAACTTACTCCAGAGCACATCTTGTTGTGGATAGGCATAGCTCTGATCACATAGTGTCAGTAGTGATTGTAGATCACCTGTTGCTCACCTGGGGACTTTCAAGCAGGGGTGGGCACTCCTGGTCCTCAAGGGTCAGTGTCCTTCAACTCTTAGAGTCTCCCTGGTCCAACACAACTGAATTGAACAGCTGAATCACCTCCCAAGTGCAGTCAGGTTCACCAAAGTCCTGCTAATGACCTCATTATTTGACTCAGGTGTGTTGAAGTAGAGATCCATCTAAATGTTGCAGGAGACCGGACCTCCAGGCCCTCCAGGACCAGGAGTGCCCACCCCTGCTTTAGAGAGTGGGTGATGGGGGGAGTTTACTTTTTGCTAGTGATGGTGAGATGAAGCCTCATGAGGCATTGTACCACTTGAGCCAATTGGTTCGAGAAAGGGTTCATTTCTTGAGGCTTCATGTGCACACGAAACCACCTACTGGCCAGGTGTACAATCACAGCCCGCTGTATCTTAACACATGTGATGCATTGAATTTTTGTCTATTATGGGTCTTGGGAATGACTTCACAAAAGGTGTACATATGTGTACAATAAAATATTGTTTGAACAATAAAATATTGTTTGAATGTATTCTCTGTGTGTAATTATTCCCAAAATAGTGTCATGTGATATGGCATGTTGTGTAATAATGTTTTTCTGTGACTCTAGAAAAATGGCATGAGCTTAATCAGGCAGAGGATAGTGAAAGTGCTTGTGGAAGTAGGGAGGGGGTAGTGAATAGGCTAATGCTTGTGTAACTTGGATGATTTCATTCATTTTTATTAAGAAACAACAATTTCTCCACAGTTTTAGGTTTCAAAGGATTTCTCTTTTTTGACACTACTTCTCCAGCCTTTGAAAAGACACGCTCACATGGCACAGACAATGCCGGGGTGCATAAATAAATAAGTGCAAGTTTGTACAGATTGGGGTACAGTGACCGATGATTATAGTATAGTATATAGTATAGTAATGAAATACCTTGGCTGGGTGAAGCTCCAGTTTCCTATTCTCATGCAAGGCACGGTATTAGCATGGATGAGGTGTTATTATTGTACCCCAACTCCTTGGTGCACAATAAACACCTCACCTTTACAGAAAATAAGAAACAGTGAAAAATACCGTTCCTCATAAGCAAACCTAATGCATCTGCAAATGTTCAGTTCACCTTACCTCTCGCTGGCACCATCCTACTCCTATCCTGTCTTCGCGCTCCTAAATCTCTTATCTATCTCTCCTAAACTCTCCAAACACCAAACTAACTGTCTCAAACTAAATAACCATTATCCAAACTCTGCTATCCAAACTATCAAAACTCTATCCACTCTCTCAACTGACCGCAACTCGCCTACAACAACCCACATTTTGAATGGAGCCTGTGGGGTTTATAAAGCTGTCAAACCGCTCGACAAAATCTGAGCCATTTCCCGAAGCAGTCACGTGGTACAGCCGGGCAGCGAGGCCTCGGACGTCATCGCTGCCTCCCCTAAATGAAGCAAGCCTCGATACGCGCTTTACGGAAACGCCCCCTCCATTACTCGACACACGCCTCGAAGCCTCAGCTCATCACGTAACATCACTACTTTTTGCTGACCGCTTTCAGCTTGTATAATTTTTAGTTTTTGATCACTGTTTATACACAAAGTGAGGTTCACCGTCCAGCTGGGCTCCACTCAGTTCACCTTAGGGGGGACACCAAGTGAAGCAAAGACTGTGGCGCCACTTCTGCTTTATTTTCTCCTCTTCCTGCTCTCTCTAACGTGTTTGTCTTCCTTAATCTGTTCTTGTTCTTGTGTTACTGTCGTCAGTCTTAAATGTTATGGTTGTGTAATCGTGCAGCAGTGTGTGTGTGAGCAGATAAAACAGATAGAGAAACCATAAAGAGTCCTTTTGTCCTTAACAGAGTGTTCCTTATGAATTACTTGTAACAATTTTGGTCTAAAGTTACAAGATTCATAGTTTCTTTTATGAAGGACATTTTAGTTCCATTAGTCTTTTTATCACAATGTAGCATCAGGGATTCTTTTCTATTTATGTTTGTCCTTAACTTGATCTTTGTTAGCACATTAGCTCCACTTTACACCAATCTAACTGTTAGCCACATAAAACAGATGTTTTTCTTTGAGTAGCAGATGAAAATGTAATCACATCTCTAATTAGTCAAATCACAGACTGTTACTTGCCGGTTCGTCTTGCTGCTGCTCACCACTGCTCCCCGTCCCTTCTCCCTGGTTTCCTCATGGTCTCTTCATTTCTCTGCTTTGGTTTTATTTTTATTCTTTGGACTTTGTTGTTTTTTTTGAAAGTTTGATTTTTAATTAAATCTCCAACAGAACTTTTCCGTCTCCTGCCTGCTGCATTTGGGTCCACACTTCAACCACACACATCATGCCAGACGGTGGTAATGCATTGAACTTTAAAGCCACTCTGTCCATTATGGTCAGTTTGGAATGAATATATGTAAACATTTAAATATAAGTGAAAATATTTTTTAAGAACCACAATAAAGCCTAACTTTGTTACAAAATAAAATGACAACAATAGACTCTTTCCTTGGAACTTCAAGTTAAGTTCCATCCATCCATCCATTTTCTGTACACTCTTCGTCCCTAATGGGGTCGGCAGGGTTGCTGGTTCCTCTCCAGCTGCGTTCCGGGCAAGAGGCGGGATCACCCTGGACAGGTCGCCAGTCTGTCGCAGGGCAACACAGAGACATACAACCATTCACACACACTCACACACACAAACACACACACACACACACACACACACACACACACACACACTCACACCTAGGGAGAATTTAGAGAGACCAATTAACCTGACAGTCATGTTTTTGGTCTGTGGGAGGAAGCCGGAGAACCTGGAGAGAACCCACCATGCACAGGGAGAACATGCAAACTCCATGCAGAAAGACCCCGGGCAGGGAATCAAACCCAGGACCTTCTTGCTGCAAGGCAACAGCTCTACCAACTGAACCACTGTGCAGCCCTCTAGTTAAGTTCTAAAATCTAAAAATATTTCTACAGCCACAATATTTTCTGGAAAAGGTGCATATTGTACATCTATAGTCATAGTAATGATATCAATAAATACTTGTCAAAATATTTCAGCTAATGCCTGACATCCATTTTAGTGGTCAGGTGATCATTTGTAATGTCTCCAAATTCATAGTTGCTATTTGGAAACTAAGTCAGTAGTATTAGTCTTTAGAAGTTGCTTGATGTTACAAAATATTTTTACCTGCTAGAGTTTTCTAAAGCAGAAGGAGGGACTGGATATTCCTGTGTTTGTCTACATGCTTTTTCATCTGTCTGCTATTTGGGATTCAAGTACATTTTCTTGCACTTGCAGAGGATGGCCAGTAGTTGGCAGTGTATTGTATGATGCACTATTGTCCACTTTAGTGGACAATACTGTGTCCATTTACAATATAAAAGCCCATATAAACACAAGAAAATGGCTTTTGGATGGCTGCCCACAGCCCACTATGCAAACCATTGGACTGAAACTGACTGAGCAACCAGCAATAAAAACTGTTAGACATACAGAGAGCCTGCAGAACCATGGATCAGACCCTAGCCAGCTTGGCAGAGATCAGTGTCCATCCTGTGATCGGTAGCTTCCTGTCCAACAGGAAGTGGTGAACAGAGTTTAAAAGCCGCTGCAGGACTGCACACATTCACAGGAAGCTGGACCAGCGATGGCTCTGCTGAAGGTTCTGCTGCTGCTGGGGCTGGGTGAGTCGGACACACTGGAAACACTGGAAACACTGGAAACACTTCCACTGGCTCTGAATGCTATGAATTATGTTGCTCTGTGTTTTATTTTATCCTTTCCATTACAAGCTGTCATGTTGGTTCCTTATTTCTACTGTGTGAATTTAATTTGCTAAAACAAGCAACTTTCTTCTCCAGGAGTTGCAGTGAGCTCAGTGTCTCTGCAGAAGAGAATTATTGGAGGTGAGAAATGTAGAGACGATGAGCGTAGGTATCATGTGAAGATCTATGGACATAGTAAGACACAGGACTATATTTGTGGAGGATCTCTAATCAGTCATCGGTGGGTTCTGACTGCAGCTCACTGCTGGGAGTCAGATCCAGGATGGTGAGTTAGGAAATATTTTACTGAAAAATCTTCAATAACTCTATTTTATCTGTATTAATTGTGTTTTATTTGCCTAGGGTTATTGAGGCACATGTAGGAGTTCATCCTAAAAGTGCTCCAAAGGAGATTCATAGAATCACTCATTATGAGATTTATAGAGACAGCAACGGTCGTAAACATGACATCATGCTCCTCAGGCTGCCCAGACTAACAACAATCCAACCAATCAGCCTAGCTGCCTGTCCAGATACTCTCCTACTGTAAGTTTTATTTTCTCAAATTTCAGAATTTGGTTCTTGATCTGCAAGATGATGCAAAGTTCATCCAGGAAAACCTTTGAGCTCTGGTCTCCCAGAGTTAGTTGTTTTTCTTAATGTGATTTATTTTTAGTTTGTTTTCTTGTGTTTCAGTGGCACCAAGGTTCAGATTGCAGGTTATGGAGGATCAAAACTTGGCCTGTTTAACAAAAGAAGTGAGATGAATGTTCATGTTTTTCATCGTTTTTATTATTACCTCAAAATGATTCAGACAATTCAAACCATTTTTAGACTCTGCTGAAGCTGAACTTAGCAACTTGTTGAAGTTTTGATAATTGAAAACTCTCTGAGATAAACTGCTTAAAGCTGAAATAGGAAGTTTGGAGAAAACTGTGACCTTACCCTGAAAATTAGAACCAGCAACATTACAGGTCTCTCTCCTGTAAAGGGATCAGGGTGTAAACAAGCATTGATTGACAGCGCTAAGACCCTCCTCTAGGCTCTGATTGGTTGTTTTTGACCTGGAGTGTTGCATTTCTGCAGACAGCTGGGACAACAGGGATGAGGTGGAGGAGATCAATGCTTTCATAGATTATCTGTCTCATATTTACCAGGAGGACATAGTGACAGTTTTGATAAAAATGTAAAAAAAACTTTTTATACAAGCAACATACTGCAGTTTAACGACCACAGACAACAAGGTGATATCCTGAGCAAAATGTGACAACACTTAAAACTGAACTTACATGTTGATGCTGCTTTTCTTCTACAGTCCATCATCGTTCAGATGATCTCCAGTGTGCAGAGATTAAGATTGATAAACATCACAAGATGGAGCTGCTCATGTCAAAACATGAGTTCTTTGAATACAGTTTCCAGAAGTGGTACAGTGCGAGAAGCTCTAAGAAGGACATATCTGAAGTACGTCAGTCTTTAAACTTTTGTTCTGTACAAAAGCTTGATATCTATTTTACTGGATAAATCACAGCAGCACATAAACTGAAAGCTTTGTGTTTGTGACAGGGCGACAATGGTGGAGGATGGGTGTTCCAGAACAGGCTGTATGGTGTCTGTGCCTTCTCTGGACATCCAGAATATGCACTCAGTGCACCAAGTGCTTTCATTGACATCTGTGGCTACAAGGATTGGATAACAGACAGAATTAATGAACCAGAAGAAACATTAGTCTGAATTGTGGCTAAATGTTCCTGACATCATAAAGTTAAATAGTTCAAGTTAATATTTAAATTAAATTTTTCAGTTGATTCATTTTGTGATTTGCAGCTGAATTATTTGGGGATTAAAGTTATTGTGCACAAATTAATCTGTGACAATCTAATTTCTGAATAAGTTAAGCTGCTGTTTGTAATAATCGGTAATAATATCCAATGTCACATGACTAGAAAATAAATGGCTGTTATTTGATTAGATTGCCTGTCTTGCCTTTATTCCTGGTTATTAGTAAAGACAATAACAGTGTCATGACTTCAGCCCTTCAGCTCTGCCTTGGTTGGGCTGATTGCTCGTCGCCCTCACCTGCACTGAGCTGGTCCCTATTTTAACAGCTGCTCTTCACCAGCTCAGTGCGAGATCATCTGCTGCCACCGTCACAGCTTTCAAGCCTTGTTTTATGTTCCACAGAATTTTCTGGTTTTCTGATCCTGCCTGTTTTAGACCACAGATCTTTGCTTAATCCTTTGGCTGTGGGAAGTCTTGTTACTGAACCCTGCCTGTCCCTGACCCTGCCTGTCCCTGACCCTGCCTGTCTCTGACCCTGCCTGTCCCTGACCCTGCCTGTCTCTGACCCTGCCTGTCCCTGACCCTGCCTGTCTCTGACCCTGCCTGTCCCTGACCCTGCCTGTAAAAATAAACTTTTGGTGAATCATCATCTTGTCTTGGCTGCGTTTTGGGTTCTGGCTGTGTTTGCTTTTACGTTACAGTACGATCTTGCCAGTATGAACCCACAGCCAAATCCTGATTGGTGTTCAAAGGTAGAGGGTGCCATTACTGGCCTAGAGAGAAATGTCCAGGGACTTTCTTCTCTAAGGGTTTCCCAAGCCCAAGGTAGGCCCTCAGTTACACGCCCTTACAGAAAAAATCCCATGAAAAGCACATGTGATCACATAATCCACCAAAAAAAATCACGTTTTCACATGTGATGACATGTGATCACATGTGATCAAGTATTTTGTTCATGTGTTTAATGTTCCTTGCATCTTGTGATCACATAATTTTTTTCACATGTCAATATCATTAAATTGCCTGTCATACCCACATTTCTCAATATTTTTAAGTACTTGAATGTATTGTAGTTATACATTTAAGATATATTTAATGAATGTACAACATATATATTCACATTTAATATTTTTGAAATGTTATGTCAACGATGAAATAAATCTGATAAGTAAACACTGACACCCATCTGTAACGTAATTCAATTTTTATTTTTTTAACATTGAAATAATTTTTTTTGTTTATTAAAAATTGAACAATGCATATCAAGCAACATGTCAGAAAGAGAAATCAATGTCAATATGACAGAATTGGTACAATAGATAATTTTCGTCAATCCAAACATGACCTATTTTATGCAAGACCCAACCATAAGGTTACAATAAAAACAGGATGCCCTAACAAAATATACAAATTGACTTGACCAGAGTAAAAGTATACAAAAGTTTATTTTTTCCCCTTTATTAATAATCCTAATGACCAAAGTGCTTCACAATAATTACATCATAGATATTTAAATGACAGAATATATACAATTAACTGTGATAAAAAAATATATAATAGACTTTGCATTGAAATACCAAGAAAATAATAGTACAAAACAAACTCCAATACACACACACACATATATATATATATATATATATATCATTTAATTAAATAAAAAATACACATACAGAACAATTGGCAGTTCCGTAGACATTAATCACGCTCCAAATTGTTTGGCAGTAAGCAAAGTATATAGCTGTCATTGCTCTTCCTGTACATAACATATTTATCTACCAACTCACTCATGTCCACAGCAGTCAAATCTGTCAAATCAGAAGTGACGGACATTATGTGTTCGATCTGGCACCTTGACTGTCCACAGTCCATAAAAAACCTCGGTCGTGAAACACATCTTTTAACAAATGACATTATATGCTTTGAACTATCACAACAGCTAACGCTTGCAAAACTGACAATTTGGCAAGAGTTTCCATCAGACAATCTCACAAAACTGTTATTCCGCTTACGTTTTCTGCAGTAATTAATGCTCATAAACATTTGAAAGTTTACTGTTGCCTTGTGGTAAAACACAGCTTGATCTATTACAGGGCGTCCGAGATGGTTCTCAGTTACTTCCTTTTCATTTTGATTGAGGGCTCTGGAAACACCATGGCCAAAAAATACTACATTATCTACAGGTTTAGCATATTTCTTTCTGTTATATCCACTCATAACTACATCTAAAATTTGTTTTACTCTGGTTCCAGCATTTTCCATCACACCATCACCTATCATTTCTACATTCTTTAGCATTAGAAAAGAAGTTATTATCTGTAAGGGTACAGACTGAGTTCCATTATATAATTTTAAGAGGAAGCCATTTGTTCCTTCAAAGCTATATTAATTGTGACACCATAAAGGTCCCCAATTTCTGACAGTATCACTTAGATGAAGGAGAAGATGAACGTTGTATGTCATGTGCAATTTGCCATATAAGATTTCGAAATCGTGCACAAACTCTTTTAGGTGTTCAGACGCATAGAAGAGCTCCAGGTGAGTTAGAGATGTTTTTTGTAAGACATAAACAGATTGGCATAACAAGTGTGCTAGAAATCTACCTGGGAGAATGGATTTTAAAACTACGGGACCATAAAACAAAAGAAAGGCTCTCCATTCTGAGGCTTTCCAATATGCTCTGGTGACAAGAGATCGAGGCATTCTTGTAATGTTAGATGAAATTTTAAATGTTCGAACTTTTGAGTCCATCTCTTTTAGTTTGGTTCCGATATACCAAGGCTCTCTGTGATAAGAACAGTCAAACCACAGTGTAGACAACTGTCTCATTACACCCAAATCAATACAATGCATTGAATCAACAACAAATCCTGACACTATGTCAAAGAAGGGAAGTGACAGTAGAGGTGTTGGTCCTTTCACACCAAAGTTTTCTGCAGCCATATCATCTCTGCCATACTCAATCATACTTTGGTGACAACGCTCTGTCACGTCTTCTTGGTAAGTGTATACATGAACATAACCTTTTCCTTTTTCTACTCTAAGTCCAGCATGTAAACACCAATTGCAGCCAAATTTTCCATTGAATTGCTTGATATTTTGCAATGAGGCCCGCATAACACTATTACATGAACAAATGATTGAATAAGACCTTATCGTTTGACCCTTCAAAAACCACTCAAAACCAGGGGAACTCAGAGTTTTCATCTCTTTTATGAAAGGTTTAAAAAATGTGGAAATGTCTGGCCTTCTAACACCAAACCACAATGCCGTTAAAAACATTTCTCTTCCTTATCTCTGGTTGGAGCTCATTTATGTGACAAAGCAAGGGCCAAATAGAAAAAGAAGATGATTTGAAGATAGGTACGCCGTCCGTGTTAAAGGTAAGGCTAAAAGAATAATCTTTTTTTAAGTTTGACTCATTGGAAATGTCTTGATAAACTTTGCCATCCATAACATCAGAAATTGTTTCTGAATTTCTTGACCTAGTTTTTCTATAGTTTAATAACTCTCCCAAATGTAATGTCTGCAGAACATGTTTCAATTGATCTGTGAGAGACAAGGGAAAAAAGAAACTGCCACTATTAGTTATTTCATTTTTGTCAAAAGTCTGTTGGCAAGTTATACAGGCATAATTTTCCAAATTTCCTAGGCAATTTGGGCAATACACAAGATAATCGTATGTTTGAACAACTTTTTGAAAAGGTATTTTGAGGCAGGCAAAAGGCAGTCTGATGGCAGAACCAACATCAGAATTTGGAGGAGTTTCTGTAGACCATCTTGTGTCAATCCCACAGTGGCAGCAAAGGTCATTATGATTAAGATAGTTTGTCCAAGGGTCACAGTTGCTCCATTATACAGCGGAGATTTCAAACTATCATCATTTATCTAGAGGAAGATAAATGTCCATATCAATTGTCTGACAAATTAGTTAATGAAACATTTTCTCCATATTGTCACCTCCCAAAAACAAAAGTCTGTCAGTTTTTGACAAAGATAAATTTGGCAAAAAAAAAAAAAAATAGACAAATCAAAACACTTCTAGGCAAAAAGGACTATTATTTGGGGAAATTGACAATATTATAATTAATAAATAATTGAATCCCAACTCACACCAACATCTGAATCTGGAGATCTGGACCTCTCCTGTCAGCACCGTCTCTGTGGTCATCACCCAAGTACTCCAACACCTGTATATATATATATATATATAGAGAGAGAGAGATCTATATATCTATATCTATATATATATATAATGACCTTCCAGCGTGCATCCAAGCTGCCTCGTCTTACACTGGAGCGAAAGACGAGGCAGCTCAAGGCGATGGAGCAGAAAATCCAATTGTTGCCGTCCGTAGCTGTCAACCTGAAGAAACAGTTGCTTGATGCAAACTGTAAAATTCAAGCTCTGGAAGGTGGTGCAGCATTTTATGCTGATGGTAGATATATTCATAGTATATCATGTTGATTATAGGTTTTATTTCTGTTTTATATTTTAATGTTAATTAACATATGATATAATGGTATGTTATTAGGTATTTCTAAATATTTTTGGTTCTTGGATAGTTTATTTTTTCCCTTGTTTTTACAAATCCATTGTTAATAAAAGGAAAGAGATTCAATTTTGATTAAAAAAATCTAAAAAACTGTAAAATATCAAACTCAAAATTGAGCTGTACAAAATAATGACATTCATTCAGTCATTTAGATGTGAAATAATGGTTTAATAAATATTCACCCCTGTGTAGTGAGCATGTATGAGCTTCCTGTTTGTGAGGTCCTGCGACAGACTTTTCCAACGTGAACTGTCCCTGTTGCTAATTTGCTGCTGCAGAAACCCACCAGCAACTTTCCTGATCCCAGCGGGATAAAGGTGTAAGAGAATGAATGGATTAAATTAAGTCAATACATTTTATAGACAATGTGTCAGTATTTCTATATCTTTTTATTGTTCAGAGTGTGGATTGTCCAGAGAATTTATTTATTTTACTATATTCAGTTGGAATTGCTTTATGTGTTCTGATATCGGTTTTTTTATGCTAAAATCTTTCAGAAAAAACAGATGCAGTCACTCAGACTGAGGAGGAGGAGGAGGAAGACATGAGCTGGACGGCTGATAGTTGATTTTTTTTTCTTTAAGTACAGAGATTTTTTCACATTTGTTAAATTTTTATTTCATAAACTTTTTTAAAGTTGTTTTATTAAAGAAAAGTGTTCTATATTTGTGAATGGATTCATTTTACATTTATGTAACATGATAAAACAAGATGACCCCTCTAGGGTAAAAGGTAGTTTCATGTGAAGTTTAGTTAAAGTTTGAGTGAAAGACAAAGTGGGATATTTACAGACTAAAGTTAGTTTGGTATGAATGTTGATGTCACACAACTCTATTGTGGTTTTGACAGAGATTAGTTGGAAGGGAAGATTTTATTTAATTTGTTGGTTTCTATTTTTACGGTTGAACAACATGGATGGTGGAAAACCCAAAGACCTGAACAGGGTTAGTAAGGAGCTGGAGGAGAGACGGAGCAGCAACATCCACAGCAGGTGGGATAGTGAGAAGTGAGACACAAAGTATGCATCCAAGATACCTTATATACACACTGGCTGGTGCAACAAAGATGGGAAAAATTGAGTAATCTTCATAAAATTAGAAGGTTTTTTGAAATAAGTAATAAAATGGAATTAGTTTAGTAAAATATAAATGCTGTGCTTTGTCTACCAATAAATAGTCACATAAAAAACTTGAAATGCTGTCTTTAGTTTCTAACAGCACAATAAAACAAAGTTAGAGATGTTATCTTTACTGCTTTTTCTTCAAATTCATAAATATATTAGGGTGTGTGACAGACTGTGTGAATGATGGGCATTAACTTTGTTAATGCCCTCACCTCACAACTCCTCTGGGCTGAATACTGACCAGTTCTCTGTCCAACAGGTCCAGAAAGTCTGTAAAACCTGGGTCTTACCCTAAAAAAGGTATTCAAGAGACAATCTATTCAAACTGGTGGCGAAAGGGACCCGTCTAGCTCTAACTACCTCCAATCCAGAAGTTACGACCCTTTTCAGTTAAGAAACAATCAGCTGAGTAGCCCTCACAGCTGCAATCAAATGACTCAATTAATTTCAATGTCTACAAACCTCATCAAAATTTTAATGTATATATATTTGTTAAGTAAGCTTTAGCAGGGAAAATGACAAGCAGATCAATTCATTAAAGATTATAGAGTTCAAATAAAATCAACTTAAATTAGATCAATTTAATCCCTTCCTAACAACCTCCCTACTCTGTCATCAGTCTATCAAATAAGACTTTTGGGCGAAGTACTCGGTTCCCCCTCGGTTCCAGGGTGTGGTCCTCTGCTGGTCTTCTTGCTGCACTTGTGTCGAGTCTCAACGCCGGGGATGAAGAACAACGTCTCACCCCGTCTTCGAGGTTTTATACTTTTACACATCATCAAGTTTTCCTATGTAATTATCAATTTAATACATTACAACCATTATAGATCGTTTAGTTTATCATCATGGTATATTAAAATACAAAAATGCACATTTTGTGATCACCAGAACCCCCCAACACGTCGCCCAAAGGGCTAAGATTGCTCATCTATGGAGCCAGCGACGCTTCCTGCTGCCTTTGATGGACAAAGCTTGGTGCACCAGATAGATGAGGATGGAAACTGTCAGGAGCCCCTCAACAATAGCGGTGATAATCTTGAGAGGACCGGTACGGGTAGCATGGGTCCCCCCACACACCAACTCCATCCCCAGGGCGGTCATATCCGTAGTAAGCCATAGACACGCCACAATACCCCTGCGCCAGTTGATCCGGGTTCGGCCCATCAAGTAGCAAGCAAAGAGGGATGGAGCACAATCCCATCTTCGAAGAAGCATGGGTCGTAGGATGATCTTCGCATATCCTTGTAGTGCGACGAATATTCTCAGTGGTTGTTCAGCGGACCAGGAACCAGTGTGGCAGTAAACTACCCAGGGAAGATAACACCGACTTGCTCCAGGGTACTCACGTGAATGGGCGCAAAACGCGAAGTGGCATTAGAGGAGTTAGCAGATGAGTTAGATGCCATGATGTCCGAAGATGGTCTTTCTTGGGTCAGGTCTTTACTGCAGAGGGGCTGGTAGTCCTTCCCCTTGCAACGACAAAGTGTTTTTAGCCACACCTCCAGGACGACTTTGCCTGTAATCAAGGCTATGGCAACGCCCAAGAGACCTAGCAAATATGGCCACAACATGCTCAATACACTGAGCAACCAATGCTCAATAATGGTGAGACCTCCACCCACCACGTCAGCAACTTCTTCCACAACGTCGGTGACAATAGTTATCAAAGTTGAGCCCAGAGTCTCGTACAAGTAACAGTAATGTTGATGAAATCCTTTTCCACACGTCTGCCACACTTCTTTAGTCACTGTGCAGGTAAGATTGGAATATAGAACGTTAGGGCCGACCCAGTTGAACCCGTGGTCCACTTCTCCTTCACACAGACTCTTCTGGAATGCTTGACCCTCAGCAATGGCTATAACGGTTTTTGAGATGAAGGGAACCGGGAGGTTAAGACACAGACACACAGGTGACACTAAATACACAGGAGGTAATCAGGAAACGTGACACACAGGAAACTCGAAATAAACGCACAGAAAAACACAAAACATGACAAAAATATATGTATATATAACTGTTTAATATTTATATGGTTATAATTATCAATAAATATTCATGATAATAAATTATTTCATGTTGAAATGTAGATGCCTCGAGGAAAGCTGCATCAGAACCAGACTGTCTCTCCTCTTGTTGTTAATTCTTTATCTTTGGTATAAAACTCATGTGTTTCTCTGACTGACAGCTTTTCATCCAGACCTGCTTCATTACTGATTGTCCCACAGTCTCTCTGTATTGTTCAATATATGAATAAACCTGATTGAGTGATTTCACCTGAACAGTGCTTGGAAATAGGATTTTTCCACAACAATACTAATTGTAACTACATTTGTATGAAATCCAAATTTTTTCAGCCTACCTGTTAGTGAGTTACAGATATTGGTTACATTGCCTTGAGAAATGAGATTTTGTTAAAAATAAAACAGGTTTTAATGCAGAAAATGGTCAAATGTTCCAGGTTAAACCATTGGAACAGATACAGAGTGAGGTTCACCGTCCAGCTGGGCTCCACTCAGTTCACCTTAGGGGGGACACCAAGTGAAGCAAAGACTGTGGCGCCACTTCTGCTTTATTTTCTCCTCTTCCTGCTCTCTCTAACGTGTTTGTCTTCCTTAATCTGTTCTTGTTCTTGTGTTACTGTCGTCAGTCTTAAATGTTATGGTTGTGTAATCGTGCAGCAGTGTGTGTGTGAGCAGATAAAACAGATAAACGATAAAGAGTCCTTTTGTCCTTAACAGAGTGTTCCTTATGAATTACTTGTAACAATTTTGGTCTAAAGTTACAAGATTCATAGTTTCTTTTATGAAGGACATTTTAGTTCCATTAGTCTTTTTATCACAATGTAGCATCAGGGATTCTTTTCTATTTATGTTTGTCCTTAACTTGATCTTTGTTAGCACATTAGCTCCACTTTACACCAATCTAACTGTTAGCCACATAAAACAGATGTTTTTCTTTGAGTAGCAGATGAAAATGTAATCACATCTCTAATTAGTCAAATCACAGACTGTTACTTGCCGGATCGTCTTGCTGCTGCTCACCACTGCTCCCCGTCCCTTCTCCCTGGTTTCCTCATGGTCTCTTCATTTCTCTGCTTTGGTTTTATTTTTATTCTTTGGACTTTGTTGTTTTTTTTTGAAAGTTTGATTTTTAATTAAATCTCCAACAGAACTTTTCCGTCTCCTGCCTGCTGCATTTGGGTCCACACTTCAACCACACACATCATGCCAGACAGTGGTAATGCATTGAACTTTAAAGCCACTCTGTCCATTATGGTCAGTTTGGAATGAATATGTGTAAACATTTAAATATAAATGAAAATATTTTTTAAGAACCACAATAAAACCTAACTTTGTTACAAAATTAAATTGCTATAGTGAACCATTTTCTTACATTTTCAAGTTAAGAACTAAAATATACAAATATTTTTACAGCCAAAATATTTGCTGGAAATGGTGGATTTTGTACATCTATTGACATAGTAAAGATATCAATAAATACTTTTCTGTCATGAGGTGTGGAGGATTCGGTGGTGAGGCAAAACGCTAGGAGACCCAGGTAAGAGAAATATGGTAGATTTAATGATGAATGAAGCTCCAGACAGTCCAAATCCCTGGCAGCACTGCTAAGCAGAAGCTGATGCTCAACACAGGTAGGAACAGGGAGCACGAATGGACACACGAATGGACAGAAGTCAGAATGAGACGTAAGGACCCAACAACAACACACACACACACACAGGTGACACTAAGGAGGTGATCAGGGAACGAGACTCACCTGGGAACTAATCAAAGGGAGGCAGGACAACCCAAAGACTCAGACACACAGGAAACTCGAAATAAACAGAAAAACACGGAACATGACATTTTCAAAATATTGCCACTGATGCCTGATGTCCACTTTGGTGGACAGGTGATCATTTGTAACTACTCCAAATTCAAAGTTATCAAAAATAGTGATCTATTCAGTCCAGTGTGTTGTGAAATAATTATCTCTTCTCTCCTGTTTCTTTCTGTTCTTCTCATTGTCTAATTCTCTGCTAGCATGAAGGCTAGCTCTCCCACAACTTGAAACCTCTGGGCTTCACTGAAAATCAAGTTTTGTATTTTGTTATTTATTATGAAATTGTTGATTGAAACATGTCATATTTCAAGGTTGATTAAGAGCAATATTTGCTTTTGTTTAATATTTTATTTGTTATGGAACGGTTTTAGCCTTTTGCTAACAAAATGGGTCACTTTGACTCTAAGTGCTGCTGTTCAGCCCTGTGTGTTCACAAATGCATTAAAAGAATCAAGAAAACTGTAAAAGCAAAGAATCGTGGGTGATGAAAGAGGTCTGTGTCTTTAGAGAATCAGATGAGTTAAAATTTTACACTGTAACATTGTTCTGTTTCCAAATAAAAGAAGGAAACCCTATTTGTATAGAGGGTCATCGTCACAGCTCATCAATAAACAAAATGATTCTACTTTCAGGAGCAAAGGCAGATGTGAATTCTTGTGGGTTGGAAAAAACTTTTTTTTTCTTAAAAAATCTTCAACCTGAAAACAAGGACAAGTCGCTGTTTCTTCAGAAAGTCAGTTTAATTTCATCACGTTTACAATCAAGTTTTCCCTTGAGCAAAACTCACTGCAAAAACAGAAAATTTACCAATTATATTTAGTCTAGTTTCTATTACAAATCTCTCAGTTCACTTGAGATAAAGCAAAACTAACTACAGCAAAATATAGGAGCTGGTTGTTTTAAATCAATTCCTTAATGTTATTGAAAAGGATCTCATTGGCTGATTATTTAAGTTACAATAGGTGAAATGTTTCATTATTAGTGAATACCATCCTGTGATTGGTAGCTTCCTGTCCAACAGGAAGTGGTGAACAGAGTTTAAAAGCCATTGCAGGACTGCACACATTCACAGGAAGCTGGACCAGCGATGGCTCTGCTGAAGGTTCTGCTGCTGCTGGGGCTGGGTGAGTCGGACACACTGGAAACACTAGAAACACTGGAAACACTGGAAACACTTCCACTGGTTCCAGGGAGCCTGCTGCTCTCTGTGACTCTCAAACTTCCCTCTGATTCTTTTTCAGACTGAAATTTCTTTGAATGTAAACTGTGATGCTTTCAATCTTTAACTATTTTTCCATTTTCTGTTCCAGCAGCCTGATTTCTGAGTAAAGTCCTCCTTTTTCTTCTGCAGCTGTTCCAGTGAACTCAGGTGTTTCTCTGCAGAAGAGAATCATCGGAGGTCATGACTGTGATAACAAGGAGCATCTTCATTATGTTCGGCTGACGGGCACCAATGGTACTTCCACAATCCTGTGTGGCGGATCTCTGATCCACCCAGAGTGGATCCTTACTGCAGCTCACTGCTGGGAGTTGGAGGCAGGGTGGTAGGAAAGAGACATTAAGACATTTTTATCCACAGATGATCAGGTTTTCTGTGTGTTCATTATGATCTAACATTTTCTGAAGGACCTTTACAGCAGTGTTAGGAGTTCATCCCTCAACGGCTAAACAGGAGGATCAGATAATCCAAAAGAGTCCTGTGATTTATGTTAAAGACGGTCAGCTGCATGACATCATGTTGCTGAAGCTTCAGAGACCAGTAAGAAATATCCCACCTGCTCCTCTACCACGATGCAGTGACCGTCTTAAGGAGTAAGTCTTTCTCTGATCAAAAGCTTGACTTCAGGTTTTCTGTCTCAAATCCTCCAGTCCTGCTACCTCTGCTTCAGCACACCTGAGTCCGGTAATCAGGCCACCAGCAGAACCAGAACCCATTTAGCTCAGGTGTGCTGGACCAGAGACCCGTTTAAAGGACGCAGGACACATCACTGAGGACTGGAGGTGGACACTCCTGTGGCAGTGGAAGACATCCTTCATGGATTTATTTTCTGTTGTTTCATTGTTCCTTCTAACGATTCATTTTCTTCATTGTCGTCCTCATTGACATTTATTCTAATTGTGTTTCAGTGGTGATAAAGTTCAGCTGGCAGGAGAGGGAGCAACAACAACCGGTCCTAATAATGAACGATGTGAGAGAAATATTGAAGTTATGAGAATAAAATCTTGGTTTCTGTCTCTACAGAGAAGGTTGAGTGAAGAACATGTTAATGATTCTCATGATTCTCTACAGTACCGTTTGCTCCTGCTTCAGCACATATTCAGTGTGTTGACATGAACATCGCTGCTGTTTCCTACTTTGATCCGAAACGTGGGCATGTATTCCGTGCTGCATCACTGAACAAGGATGTATGTGTTGTAAGTTTGTTTCCTCAATATCTCTCTACAGTGATTAGAAGACGTTTCTGTTTTACAACATAAATATATTGATATACATTTTTCTACAGGGTGACTCTGGTGGAGGAGTGATCTTCAACAAGAGGCTTTATGGTGTGATTTCTGCAGGTGGAAACAATGCATGTCAGAAAGCAGCTTTCATCATGGATGTGTGTGAATACATGACATGGATAAGCAAATCAACTTAAACAAAAAGTATTAAAAAAGTATCATTAAATAAAATTCTCAAATTTATCATGAAATCAAATTTTCTCTGTTGAGGTTACTAGAGATCATCCCATTTCCCCATGCTGGACATTTTGGTTTAGCAGTAACAATACATAAAACTGCCTGTAAAATGAGTCATAAATTAATGTCTAGACTTAATAAAACTGAACTTAATGAGCTGAGGAACGTTTCACACATGAGGAAGTCACCCTGAGACCCGAGACCTGCTGCTCTGAGTCAGGACTCTTCCTCCATCCTACAGAGACAGAAGCTCATCAGACCTACAGAGATCCCTGCCTTCATCGATCATCATCCTCCTCCTGCTGCAACACCTCCTTCATCATCAGGACAGGTCTGGGCTTGGAAACGCCAAACTCTCAAAGGTTCCCTCTTCAGCTCTCAGTGTCAGCTTTAGGGAAAGATGGACTAGATGATTGATTTTACTTATTTGATTATTTCTGCTGTACTAACTCTTGCAAAAATGTCTTACTAATAAAATATTTAGCATAAAGAAAATCTTAAAGATGTTGTGGGGGCATGCTGTGGCGGCGCAGGGGGTTAGCACGCCCCATGTTTGGAGGCCTTAGTCGACGCGGACGTCGCGGCTTCAACTCCCGCATGTCTTCCCCCCTCTCTTCACCCTCTTTCCTGTCTGCCTACTGTGACAAAAATACGAGCCACTATCACCACAAAAACTCCTCAATAAAAAAAAGGAAAGAAAAAAAAAGATGTTGTGGACATTCAGTTATTGAGTCGCCTCAAAGTTCTTTGATGGTTGTAAAACAGCTCTGATAAAGAGGAAGTGACCATTAACAGGTGAGCTCTGTGAAACTAGCTGGCTGCAGCTGATCAGTATGGATGATTCTCAGGGGAAGAAGGTTGGGACACCTGGATGGAGGCCGTCAGGAACCAGGAGACTCTTTCTGGACAGCTGCTTTAATCAGAGTTTACTTCAGTTCTGGATAAATATTTAGAAACTCAATCAACCTGTTAGACAGAGAGCTGGAAGCATCTCCCCTCTCAGAAGAAGTAAGTAGTACTTACTGGCAAGTAAGTAAGAAAGTAAATGTGGTAATGCTACTAAAAGTTTGTTGCCAACTGCCAGTAAATCCAACAAGAAAAAGAGGAGATGAACCGCATTGAAAAACGTGGTGGAGTTATTAAGAAACAAGTGTTTTTGCAGACAGTTTGTTCATAGATATCAACTCTACACTCTTGCTACTGTGATAATTTTAGACCGGAATTCACTGTACAGTAGGTGGAAAGTCATATGTAATGCTCACTAACGCATTAGCATTCATTAGCACAGTGAATGGACTTTGAGTACTATGAGCTAACTCGGCTAACAGAAGACTTAACTAAGGTTTCCATCGTGGGAGCATTCCAGAGTTGAGGTTAGTGCAGAGAGATGATCTTACACTGAGAGTTTTGTGACTGTGTCGGACTTTCCTTCTGTTTCCTTGAGTCCTGTGGACCGAGGGACTGGTGAAGGAGCTGAAGACATCTTACCAACTGGGACTAAGGACAGGTGAAATTCCAAGAAGGTTCAAGATTTTCCCTCGGCGTAAGGTATAAAATTTCACGCTTCATCATCACATCAGGCCTGATATGTTTGGGGGTTTTTTGGTGACTATATTGTAGTTCATTATTGCCGGTTTAAGTGGATATTGAAGTGTGGACCCACATTAACTAACAGGTTTTGTGAAACCAAAGTACTGAAACATTTATCATTTTTGTGAATTTATTGTTGTGTTAATATATGTTCAAAAGTTCAATACATACAGGTGTGTGTTTGATTTCTTGTAGAATAGTACTTGGAGTTTATTATTATTCAAATCTGTATTATGGGGTAAAAAGAATGGAAAAGTACTAGCGTATTATTACTGTAAGGTGAGTGAAACTTAACAATGTTTAAACATGAGAATGTACTAGAGTTATATTTGTAAGTTAACGGGTTTAATAAACATGGGCCCTTACCTACTTCAGAGCGGTATAACTGGGCTACAATATTCTAGCTCCTGTTGCTAAGTATCTTCTGGTCTACTTCCTGTTGCTAAGTATCCTCTGGTCTACTTCCTGTTGCTAAGTATCCTCTGGTCTACTTCCTGTTGCTAAGTATCCTCTGGTCTACTTCCTGTTGCTAAGTATCCTCTGGTCTACTTCCTGTTGCTAAGTATCCTCTGGTCTACTTCCTGTTGCTAAGTATCCTCTGGTCTACTTCCTGTTGCTAAGTATCTTCTGGTCTACTTCCTGTTGCTAAGTATCTTCTGGTCTACTTCCTGTTGCTAAGTATCCTCTGGTCTACTTCCTGTTGCTAAGTATCCTCTGGTCTACTTCCTGTTGCTAAGTATCCTCTGGTCTACTTCCTGTTGCTAAGTATCCTCTGGTCTACTTCCTGTTGCTAAGTATCTTCTGGTCTACTTCCTGTTGCTAAGTATCTTCTGGTCTACTTCCTGTTGCTAAGTATCTTCTGGTCTACTTCCTGTTGCTAAGTATCCTCTGGTCTACTTCCTGTTGCTAAGTATCCTCTGGTCTACTTCCTGTTGCTAAGTATCTTCTGGTCTACTTCCTGTTGCTAAGTATCTTCTGGTCTACTTCCTGTTGCTAAGTATCTTCTGGTCTACTTCCTGTTGCTAAGTATCTTCTGGTCTACTTCCTGTTGCTAAGTATCTTCTGGTCTACTTCCTGTTGCTAAGTATCCTCTGGTCTACTTCCTGTTGCTAAGTATCTTCTGGTCTACTTCCTGTTGCTAAGTATCCTCTGGTCTACTTCCTGTTGCTAAGTATCTTCTGGTCTACTTCCTGTTGCTATGTATCCTCTGGTCTACTTCCTGTTGCTAAGTATCTTCTGGTCTACTTCCTGTTGCTAAGTATCTTCTGGTCTACTTCCTGTTGCTAAGTATCCTCTGGTCTACTTCCTGTTGCTAAGTATCCTCTGGTCTACTTCCTGTTGCTAAGTATCCTCTGGTCTACTTCCTGTTGCTAAGTATCCTCTGGTCTACTTCCTGTTCTGGGTTGGAAGAACGGGAGTTTAAAAGTTGTTCCTAAGGTAGATTTTTCTGCATTATTAGTTTCTTCCAATTTCTGTTCTGGGTTGCCAGATAAGTGTAAGTATGTAACTGTCCTATTATGAAATCATCCGTGTGTAACTTTTATCTGATATTTAAATCAACATTTCATTGTCAGGACTCTTATGAAAGTCAGCAGGCCCGTTCCAGCAGAGCTGATAAACCATCTACCATGACTGGGAGGAGAGCAGAAAGGCCGATTCATGGCTGTGTGGTCACCAGTTCCTCATTGGCTCCCGCTACACAGGCTGCAGCCGCAGAGGTTCTGAAAACACATTTTAGTTAAATATTGTCTGAATAAATAACTGAGGTCAGGAGATTTGGTTGATTATTCAATGTTATTTGACTCAGAGGGACTGAATAAGATGCATGCCACACTTTTCAGGTTTTTTCTATATTCCTCCTGTTTTAAAACTTCTCAAATCCTTAAAATACTTAAACAGAGGACATGTGACTTCAGGCCAGAATCCACAGAGAAAATGATTTTTACTGAAAAGCAAAAACCTTCTGGTCTAATAATTAAAGGAAGCAAGTTAAAAACTTCTGATCCAAAGAAACTTAAGCTTAAAGTTTCCTGCCTGGTCAGCTGGTCTAAAGGTTTAGTTTTAATAAACTTTGTTTTTATGTCTTGTGAGGAAAAAGGGAAGAAGAAAATGTTTCATGTTGGAGAACTTCTGTTGGTTCTGATTTCTTGTTTTCTAGATTTTCTGGTTGAATTGTCTCTGTTTTCTCTGGTTCTGAGCTGAGCAGCTGAAAGCCTTTCCAACTGTTATAATGCGTAACCATGGCAACACGCTGTTGTTTTACAGTTTGGATCAACCAATTAGCATCTCAAACAATTCCCGAACTTTGACCCTAAATATCAGAGAAGTTGAACAGGAAGCTGGAACCATTTCCACCATCGATCACAGAGGATGGTGTCCCCTACTCCAACATCTCCAACATCTCTAAAAACAAAAATCAACTAAAAGCTTTAATTTACTTGATGAATCACATTTACCCATCGTTTTTATTTGAACTGATGAGTTGAGGTGTGAATATTTTTATCCAGGTTTTTCTGCTGTGAAGGAGAAAATAAAAAATCCTTTTTAGAAAATGTTGTGATTTAAATATAAAATGTTCCTGCAGGTTTTCCTCAGTAATGGCAACATTAAGCAAATCAGTGGGAGCCGCTGGTGCAGATCGCTCGTACTGTTTCCATGCAACGCAAAACTTTATGCAAAAACACTCAGGAGGCTGAAGGTCAGGAGAAGAACGAGAAGTTTTAACAAATAATGGAGGAACAAAACGTCAGATTCAAATTTAACTCAAATTTCATCCAAACATAAAAGAGAAAATCAGATTGTTTGATTTGTTTTAAGAATCAGAAACTTTAAATCATTTAAATCATTTAAAGCTGAAACGTTTTTCACCTCATTCAGCTGAAAGTCATCCAGAATCAAACCCATTACATTTCAGTTCCTGTTGGTTCCTTTCAGTTCCTGTTGGTTCCTTTCAGTTCCTGCTGGTTCCTGTTGGTTCTTTGTTGGTTCCTGTTGGTTCATATTGGTTCCTTGTTGGTTCTTTGTTGGTTCCTTGTTGGTTCCTGATGGTTCTTTGTTGGTTCCTGTTGGTTCTTTGTTGGTTCCTGTTGGTTCTTTGTTGGTTCCTGTTGGTTCCTGTTGGTTCGTATTGGTTCCTGTTGGTTCCTTTCAGTTCCTGTTGGTTCATGTTGGTTCCTGTTGGTTCCTTTCAGTTCCTGTTGGTTCTTTGTTGGTTCCTGTTGGTTCATATTGGTTCATGTTGGTTCCTTTCAGTTCCTGTTGGTTCTTTGTTGGTTCCTTTCAGTTCCTGTTGGTTCTTTGTTGGTTCCTGTTGGTTCCTGTTGGTTCCTGTTGGTTCCTTTCAGTTCCTGTTGGTTCCTTTCAGTTCCTGCTGGTTCCTGTTGGTTCTTTGTTGGTTTCTGTTGGTTCATATTGGTTCCTGTTGGTTCCTTTCAGTTCCTGTTGGTTCTTTGTTGGTTCCTGTTGGTTCCTGTTGGTTCTTTGTTGGTTCCTGTTGGTTCATATTGGTTCCTGTTGGTTCCTTTCAGTTCCTGTTGGTTCTTTGTTGGTTCCTGTTGGTTCATATTGGTTCCTGTTGGTTCCTTTCAGTTCCTGTTGGTTCTTTGTTGGTTCCTGTTGGTTCATATTGGTTCCTTGTTGGTTCCTGATGGTTCCTTGTTGGTTCCTGTTGGTTCTTTGTTGGGTCCTGTTGGTTCTTTGTTGGTTCCTGTTGGTTCCTGTTGGTTCATATTGGTTCCTGTTGGTTCCTTTCAGTTCCTGTTGGTTCTTTGTTGGTTCCTGTTGGTTCATATTGGTTCCTGTTGGTTCCTTTCAGTTCCTGTTGGTTCTTTGTTGGTTCCTGTTGGTTCATATTGGTTCCTGTTGGTTCCTTTCAGTTCCTGTTGGTTCTTTGTTGGTTCCTTTCAGTTCCTGTTGGTTCTTTGTTGGTTCCTGTTGGTTCCTGTTGGTTCTTTGTTGGTCCCTGTTGGTTCCTGTTGGTTCATATTGGTTCCTGTTGGTTCCTTTCAGTTCCTGTTGGTTCTTTGTTGGTTCCTGTTGGTTCCTGTTGGTTCATATTGGTTCCTGTTGGTTCTTTGTTGGTTCCTGATGGTTCTTTGTTGGTTCCTGTTGGTTCTTTGTTGGTTCCAGCTGGTTCTTTGTTGGTTCCTGTTGGTTCATATTGGTTCCTGTTGGTTCCTTGTTGGTTCCTGTTGGTTCTTTGTTGGTTCCTGTTGGTTCTTTGTTGGTTCCTGTTGGTTCCTGTTGGTTCCTTTCAGTTCCTGTTGGTTCTTTGTTGGTTCCTGTTGGTTCATATTGGTTCCTGTTGGTTCCTTTCAGTTCCTGTTGGTTCTTTGTTGGTTCCTGTTGGTTCTTTGTTGGTTCCTGTTGGTTCATATTGGTTCCTGTTGGTTCTTTGTTGGTTCCTGTTGGATCTTTGTTGGTTCCTGTTGGTTCATATTGGTTCCTGTTGGTTCCTTTCAGTTCCTGTTGGTTCTTTGTTGGTTCCTGTTGGTTCTTTGTTGGTTCCTGTTGGTTCCTGTTGGTTCATATTGGTTCCTGTTGGTTCCTGTTGGTTCATATTGGTTCCTGTTGGTTCCTTTCAGTTCCTGTTGGTTCTTTGTTGGTTCCTGTTGGTTCTTTGTTGGTTCCTGTTGGTTCCTGTTGGTTCCTTTCAGTTCCTGTTGGTTCTTTGTTGGTTCCTGTTGGTTCCTATTGGTTCATATTGGTTCCTGTTGGTTCTTTGTTGGTTCCTGATGGTTCCTTGTTGGTTCCTGTTGGTTCTTTGTTGGTTCCAGCTGGTTCTTTGTTGGTTCCTGTTGGTTCTTTGTTGGTTCCTTTCAGTTCCTGCTGGTTCCTGTTGGTTCCTTTCAGTTCCTGCTGGTTCCTGCTGGTTCCTGTTGGTTCCTGCTGGTTCCTGTTGGTTCCTTTCAGTTCCTGCTGGTTCCTGTTGGTTCCTTTCAGTTCCTGCTGGTTCCTGCTGGTTCCTGCTGGTTCCTGTTGGTTCCTGCTGGTTCCTGTTGGTTCCTTTCAGTTCCTGTTGGTTCCTCAGGTCTTTGTCTCTTGGTTGAATTTGAATGAATCGTTAGTATTTTCTCTCTTTGCATCCAGGATCGACTGTCAGCATCTCGTAACCAAATGGATTCTGATTAATGTGGTTTTTTTTACATGTTCTTGTTCGATTAAAGAGGACAGGCTGGACAGACGTGGGACGATTTAAAAAGGACGGATCGTTTTGATGCTTCACTCTTCAGGACCAAAACTTTCCGTGTTCAGGTTTGTATGTTTTTGATTCTGTTAAATTTAGTTTATTGTCATACAAGTTTACAAAGGTTTGTTATTAAACAGTAATTATATGAAACGATGTTAATTTTCATATGAAAATAAAAGTTCAATTTTATTTATGCAGAATTACAGTCATTTTTAACACAAAGCAAAACTTTTCAACTTTATTTCCAGAAACATTCAGATTTTTTTTAATTACATCTACTAATAAATCTACTGTGTATCATCAGATTAATAAATGGTTATAATGTAAATTGTTATTTCATCTTTTTGTGTTTTTATTGAGCTGTTTATAGCATTTGTAGGATTTTGTCATTTGATGCAAAAAATGTATTCAGAAAGTTAAACAAGTGATAAAAATGAAAGTTAATCCAGAAAACAGAAAAACGTTTCAGGACTTCAGCAGCTAAACATTTAGTTTGATAGTTTTAGTTTATTTGACTCAAATCTGATTCCAGATTTTCATAAGATGAATTACCTTCAGGTTTTTGTTTTTTCTGTCAATATTGTCATATTTTCCATGTGCAGCTCTCAGTCATGATGAACGTTGGACTCTCCCTCCTCATGATGGCAGGTTTGTTATTTTATGCTCCATATTTTTTATTAATATTAACAGACATTAAACTTTCTGCACATGAATTAAAAACTGATCAATTTATGTTATATTAAATAATTATTTCTTGATGGAGTATCGGCTTCATTGATTAAACCATTTATTCATTTGTTCCTGTGATTATTGCTACTTTTTGTCCTCCTTATGTTTAGATCTCCTGATAGTTTGGGATAAAAAAAACGGTGGTTTAGTTTTCCTGCTGCAGAGCTAAAATGTACAGATTATTTCAGATTGTGTCTCGATTGTTCATCTCTATCAGGACCTGATTTCCGTGTTTGTGGGACCCATAAGGGTTCTGATCAGGCTGGTCGGACTCCATCAGCTGCATCGTCTCCTTTCTGTGTCTCCAATTTAATCTGAATTTTTCTGAAAAACTTTCCAGTTTCATTAACTGCTGATCATTCATGGAGCGTCTTTAGAAATGCTGTATGCATTAGCATTAGCTAATTAGAATAAGCTGCAACTAATGCTAATACTGCATTACCAGCTAATGCTAATGCATTAGCAGCTAATTAATTAGCAGCTAATTAGCTGCAGCTAATGCTAATGTCTAGCATAAAGATGCTGTTTTAGGCTTTTCCCAGCATCCAATCAGATAATTTATTAGCAGAAATTAAGGAGAGAAGAGAAGCAGCTTCTCATCCATTTACAGTCAGATTCCTGGAGTAGAAACAGAAACAAGCTTCTGACTGCCGAGTTCAATTTATCTAAATAAACGTGTTAAAGTCCCGGCCACGAATCCCTGATCCAAACCGACCCTGGTTCTGTTCAGTGTCTCCTGAAGTTGCTGGTTGCTCGTTGCTGTAGTTCCCTCCTTCCTCCCTCAGGCCTGCTGGCCGTCTCTGATCTCCAGTCGGTTCAAACCATCCGGCAGTTCCGCTACGTCGGCCTGGCGAAGAACTGGAGCGACGCCCAGACCTACTGCCGGGAGAGGTTCTCCGACCTGGCCGCCATCCTGAACGCCGCCAACGGCACCGAGGCCCGGCAGGCGGCGGGGACCTCCCAGGTCTGGATCGGACTCTTTAACGGCAGCTGGAAGTGGTCCCAGGATGAGAACCGGCTTCCCCCCAGCAGCAGCGGCTCCATGTTCACCATGTGGAGCTCCAACGAGCCGCAGGACCGGAAATGCACGTTGCTCAGTAAAAGCGGGTACTGGTCCGCCAAGGACTGTGGAGACCTGAACGAGTTTTTATGTTATGATGGTGAGTCCTGATGAAGATTTATTCTCATGTTTGTAGCAACGGGTTCCTGTAAAATCAGCAGTTTATCGTCTGAACGATCATTTTAAATCTCACAGTTCACTGAAATCACTTCTCCATGAGAGAACATGAACAGTCCGCTTAGATGTTGCCTTAATGTGCTTTAATTCTTCTATTTACCTAAAAGTTGATTATCTTACATAAAACTTCATTAATACTTCAGACACTGAATAACTTTATCTAATTTTCCACCTACAGAAGTCGCCATTTTTTTACTTGTGCAATGCATGCTGGGAAGGTTATAATGCACCAGAAACTAAAAACAAAACTTTTAAATCTTTTGATTAAAAAGAATCAAAAGAAAACACCAGTTGTAAACGTAGTCAGTCCACAAGATGAGTTTTCACAAGAACATAAGAAATCTCATGAAAAACAACAGAGCAGCTTGTGATTTACTGTTTACAATATTAAACAGCTAAAACCATTAGCATGCATTTAGCTCCATGTTAGAGCTAAAACCATTAGCATGTGCTAAAGTGAAATGAGAACCAGATGGAAGGTAATGAATGGCTTTCTTTAAGTCCTTGTAGCACAGGGGTGTCAAACTCCAGTCCTCAAGGGCCGGTGTCCTGCAACTTTTAGATGTGCCTCTGCTGCACCACACCTGTAAAGCGTAATTAGGTCATTAGCAAGGCTTTTGAGAACTGATCTACACATTAAGCCATTTCATTCCAGTGTTTTGTACATGTGGCACATCTAACATCTGCAGGACAGTGGCCCTTGAGGACTGGAGTTTGACACCTGTGTGTAGCACCTTATTGTAATATATTGGAGCTAACGGTTTGACCCAGATGCTAACCATCAGCAGCTCTTTGCTCTTTGTTCAGTTTAGCATTTCCCATCAGCAGCAGCACAAACTGCAGCTTCTCCGGCCGAGTCCCTCCTCTTCCTCCGTTTGCTTCTCCTCTTCTTCAAATGAAGAACCAGTAACCGTAACTGGCTGGACAGAAGCACAGTGCTGCCTAACACACACCATCTACCCAGAATGCATTGCAGCATAATCAACATGGCGACATCCATGTGACAATGTTTGATAAAAACCAAACAGCTGACATAAATATTTCTCATATAAAGTGAATTTTGTAGTTAATTCTAGTTTCCTTTCATGAAGAGCAGAACATTTTATCAGGAGTTTTAAAGTTTTCTTTCTGTTCTGATATGAACTTTATGAATGAATCACTTCAGTCTCTCCTGATTTCCTCCGATTGTCTGAACTTGCGTTGCTCTGAGCAGGGAAAACTCTTGGATAGTAACTAGTTACATTTACTTCTACTTTTATTTGAGTAAAAATTTTTGGATTCTTCACTGAATGAAAAACAAACATTTAAACAAACATTTTACTTTTACTGCAGTACAAGTTTTTGGGGAGATGCTCCTAAATGAATGAAAATAAGAATGTGTTTAGTTTTAGTCGTGCTGCTTGTTTCAGGTTCCTCTGGCAACGACGTCCTGGTGAAGCAGAAGATGAGCTGGTTTGATGCTCAGGCGTACTGCAGGGAAACGTACACAGACCTGACCTCCATCAGAGATGTCATCAAGAACTACAAGATGACCACCCTCCTGCCTGACTCCACTTTCAACCTGTTCAACATTAGACCCCCAGCGGTGGCCTGGATCGGCCTGCACCGGTCCGACTGGGCGTGGTCCGACGGCAGCAGCGCCTCCTACTGGCCGTGGGCCGCCCAGACCACTACAGAGCAGACCGACTGTGTGACGATGGACTCCTCCAGCGGCAGCTGGTCCCAGCGGTCCTGCAGCGACAGCTTCAGCTTCCTCTGCAGCGCCGGTGAGTTTCCCCGGCGGCTCTGCAGGATCCCAGCCTGCAGGGCTGATCGGGCGTTCCTGCGTTTCTCTGCAGACGTCGTTCTGTCAGCGACCAGGGCGCTGAAGATTCGTCTGCAGGCCGGATCTGCAGACCTGAACGACCCCGCCGTGCAAGAATCCATCCTGCAGCAGGTCAGCGCTTCACAAACGGCTCCAAAAGTGTGTGAAGAAATGTCAACTTTTAGAATGTTTTCATTCACTATTCAATAAATACTTCATCCATTTGGAATGAATGCTGCCTCAGATCTGACTACAGCCACATAACATTTTTCATCACAACCCCTGTTTCATAGGAAAATATGAAATATTTTATATTAATTAATAGCTATGTCTGTTACAATAAGACTAGTTAATTGCATGATAAGTTCAAACAAATTCAGTAATTAACATTTGCATGATTTCTTTTTCTCTCTGGGTGATAAAAGTTTTGTTCAGAGACTCAATAATTCACTTTGTTTGTTGTTTCTGTTGTTTTGTTTATTTTGGATATTTAAAATGTCTTAAAGTTCCGGTGTTAGATATTTGTTCAAATTTAAAGTTTATTGATTTTTGAGAATATGTTCTTTAATTTTATTGCTGGAAAATAGTATTAAACAGCAATATTATAATTTATTATCACAGTAACTTCTGGGAAAATTTATCACCCAGCAAAATGTGTTTTTGCGACAGACCTGTTAATCAGACCAAACTCTTCTTTTATTCCACATTTTATTCAGACCAGCGTCCTGCTCTGAAACGTTTCCATTTGTTGCTGTTATGCTTCAGGAGCAAAGCAGCTGAATGAATTTGATTGGCAGACAGTCAGAAATAACATCTAAGACAATTATTTTAACTCATATTTTATTTTTTTAATGACTGAAAAAACAAAAAATTATGAGGAAACATTAAAGATTTAATTTATTATTTTTTGCGGTTTTTTTCTCCTCTTTCCTCTAACTTTTTGAGCCCCCCGCTGCGCCCCCTGGTGGTTCTTACTTTGAAAAGCTCTGAGTTATTAACCTTCCTGTTTCTGATAAACTTCCTGCAAAATTCATCTGAGTTTAAAACTCCAACTCAGAAAATGTGGAATTTAAAAAAATAAAATTCAGTGATTCTGGCGTTTATTTTCCTCCGGTTTGTTAAACTGTTTATTTCCAGCTGAGGGAGAAGATGGAGGAGCAGGAAGTGGCAGAGGAGGTGAAGCTCAGCTGGAGGATTCAACCTGACGGGAAGATTTTCCACCGGCAGCAGGAGGAAACAGCGCCCCCTGCCTGCGAGGCGGAAACATGCCACTCAGTTTAACACGACCACTAATTAGTTGCTGCTTCTTCTCGTTGGTCTGTGGTGTAAGTTTCTGGAAGTTATTGGTTTCCTATTTATGCTAATTGGTAACAATAATAACATTCATTCACAGGATAAATACTTTGTGATTGTTGGCATCATTTGTTGAAATATGTAATCAAATCTTTCATTAAAGCAGGTTAAAAATGTCTAACTTTTCACTTTGTTCACTGTCGAAGCATCTTATATTCAGAAACATCAAGTTACCACATTATCATCCTGTATGAGTATAGAAGCACGACTCAGACATAAATCAGATTAATAATCCTTTAATCTTCAGATTAATGACAACATACTGAATATAAAAATATTTTTAAAATTGTCACAGTTTTAGATGAATAAATGAGGACCGTCGTCTCCTGGATCTAAAAGGTTCAATCAGCCTGGAGAGAAACTCTAAAAACAGTTGTTTGAACAGATTATTGCTCATTTTATCAGTTAAATCTAGATTATGAAGATCAGAGGCAACAAACCTGAATATAAATGTAGCTAATTATGACGTCAGACAGACGGAGTCCACATTGGTTGATTACAATAGAAAAATACACAATTAAAAAGACACAAAAGCCATTCTAGAAAGGGGCTCCCATAAGTGCCAATAAACAGATTAACTAAGAAACAATAAAAATACAGGATTACATAAAAATATATAAATGCGTCACATTTTAATGTAGTTTTTTAAAGAGCAGAATGTTTGTCTAATTTTGTTCTGCTAAAAAATGAATTTAGCATTTTTCAGTTGGTGTACGGAGGGTCAAACATGACTAAAATATTACTAAGTAAAATGTAGTAAAATAAAACTGTTTGGTATAAAATTATACATAAGAAAAATGTATTTCACAGTTTCATAACTATTTTATGCTAATACATTTTCTGTAATTTCACTTACTGTTTATAATGAATGTTACTTGTTAATATATGAATAAAGGTTTTTCAAAAGTCAATTTACTTTATCATAAGCAACTAAGGAACAGTCAACAATCCATATGGATTAAACTATTATTGATTAATAATGATTATAATGAAGGAAGCTGTTTGTGATTTTCTAATCTGTCCCATTTGTTCTTCCATACGTTCAACTGACTGATCAATAAGAGTTTTTTCATCAATAATTTGTAAAGAAATCACAATCACTGAACGTGTTAAATTGAACATTGATGTTTTTATGTAATTTTTGTGAATTTATCAGTTGTTGTTGTTTTTCATTTCAGAATAAAATGTAGTTTTTCAGTTTTAAAGTTTATTGTTGCTGTTGGGAGTGCTGCACAGAAAAAAATTATTGATAATCAGGTATAAATGGGTTTCTGGCAAGAATGTGGGATTACTTTGATTTCAGTGACTGAATGTTAATGTCATCATTGGTCCTCCGTACCTTCACAGTAAAGCTCATGTAGAAACAATCTGTACTTTGATTTTGTTTTTGTTCTTTTCTGATTTAAGTTCATTTTCCATCTTCTAAAGTCATAGTTGGTCCTGCGTTCGTCACGCCTCTAAAATGGAAACACAAACAATGACTTAATTAGTTTTTTCTACACCGTCACGTGTCCCTGCGGTCCTGCAGCGCCCCCTCTGGTCAGGCTCCGGTGTGTCACTGCGGCAGGCAGTTGCACTTGACGCCCTTCTCTTTATGTGCGCTGCTGAACTGCTGCGCCGCCTGGTGGTGGATCAGCGACCAGAAGTGATCGAAGGAGATGTTCTGGTCCTTCTGGACTCCTATCTGGTCCAGAACCCGGTCCAGGCCGTCCTCGCCCTGCGCCGTCTGCACACAGGAAGCAGGAAGTCAGGCAGCACATCTGGAAACACTCAGAGCAGGAAGTGACGTCGGACCCCAAAACGTCCCAAGAATTCAGATCCATGCAGCGTAGAGGAGGCGGGAGCGGAGCTACAGCGCCCCCTGCAGGCAGCAGGACGAACTGATGTCAGAGTTCAAACTTCGTTTATCTGCAGATTGAAACTGAGCTAGAAAACTTCATGGATATACATGACTGAAATTAAAGAAACATTCTGGAAATGTTTGCATAAACGATAGCAATTATAAATATTAAGTATCTTTAGAAACATTAATCAACATTTCATTAATGTTTTTCATTATGTTATCATATATATTTTCATTTTATCATAAAAATATATAATCTTTAGTGTATATCTAGTTATCATAAGTTTTTGTTTTCAACTTTTCGTGGTTTTATTTTTCTTTCCTCTAAAGGACAAAAATAACTAATTATTACTATTATTATCTATGTTTATCTAGTTTTTTTAATGCTTTTATTGTTTTTTTTTTCAGTTTTACAAACTGTAAGTTGCGTCAAATAATGAAATGATCAACATCCATCCATTTTCTTACACCCTTCTTCCCTAATGGGGTCGGGAGGGTTGCTGGTTCCTCTCCAGCTGTGTTCCGGGCGGGGTCACCCTGGACAGGTCGCCAGTCTGTCGCAGGGCAACACAAAGACATACAAGACAAACGACCATGCACACTCACACACACCTAGGGAGAATTTAGAGACCAATTAACCTGACAGTCATGTTTTTGGACCGTGGGAGGAAGCCGGAGAACCCGGAGAGAACCCACCATGCACAGGGAGAACATGCAAACTCCATGCAGAAAGACCCCGGGCCGGGAATCGAACCCAGGACCTTCTTGCTGCAAGGCAACAGCTCTACCAACTGCACCACTGTGCAGCCCTAAATGATCAACATAATAAATTAAATATTTAATTTAGAAAATTAGTTTAAAATTAGTTTCCTTTACAGTTAATAGGATTTAAATAATGTTTTAAATAAAAACTGAATTATTTAAACAAAAACAAAAAAAACTACAACTAAGGGTCGGGGGCTTAGAGCGAGGCTTGCTCTGATTGGACAATGCTGCGTGACGTCATCGGTACCTTGGCGAGGAGCGGCATCTGTTTGGAGATGAAGGTCTGGAACTGGGTGGTGTTCATGGTGGGGGCGTCATCCGCCGCCCGGTGGAACTCCGTCACCATGGTGTTGATGGCCAGCTCCAGCTCCGAGTACTGAACAGCATCAGATTACGATCAATAATCAATAAATCACTGACGGTTTCAGCATAAAAAGAGCTCAGATGTTCACAAATAAACAACCAGTTCACGGAGCTTTGGTCAGAGGGTCAATATTTGAGCCTGATTATTGAAAATGTTGATTGATAAGCTGCCTCTCATACTGAGGTCGCTATAAGCGGCGATTTGACGCCATCTAGTGGATGAAGTGCGAACTACATGCAGAGGAAGCGCGCAATGAACTCAGTAAATAATCCTAATCATTGGATAGATTCTGCAATAAAAATATATATTTAGGTTAATCACTGTTTCCTACATCTGATGTATTAAAATACACAACATGAGACCAAAATTCTGTAAGTTATTTCCAATTTTATTTGCCAAACTTTAGCAACACTTGGCAACTAAAGAATGGAAATGAATAAAACAAAGAAGCAAAGTGTATAACTGGAGAAGAAGCAAAGTCTGTGCATCTACTTCGATTAATCAAGGTAGATTACTTCAGATTATAAAAAATAATATAAAAATATTGACTAAATAATTATTTACACAAATACTAAAACAATTTTTCTATTATTGTGCGAGTCTAAAGCCTCCTATGGTAAAGGAATATTTCAGTGTTTTTGCTTTATTTTTAACAATGCATAATGAAAATCAGTGTTTACTCTAAAATAGATGTTGAAGTTGAATTTGTAAAATTAATTTTCTGTTGTAAAGCTGGAGCTTTAATAATTAGCTGTATTTTAAATACTTAAATGATCATAAATAAAAAGAATGGTTGCTCAAAAACCTTTTCATCCAGCTTTAAAGTCTAATTTGAGCATCTATAAAAACATCTTCCTTTTTCTCTGTTTATTATTTTTATTGAGCTTCAAAAGAAGAAGAAATGTTTCGATTAAATCCAGTTTTCTTTTTCCATGTTTTCTGTCACCAGCAGGATTTTAAATTCAGAATCTGTGAGGCGTTTCTGATGGACTGAACATGAAACTGAGTTAAAACCAACTTCAGGATTCCCAAAGGAAACTGGAATCTCTGGATTTCCCACGTTTCCGCTTCACCTCCACCAGGAAAGACGGGAAGTTTTACGGAACAATCCGCAGGTTTCGTTTGTTTTCTCTGATCCAGGAAACCTCAGAGCTGCACTTTTATTTGCTTTTCTTCAGAGTGTGAAGAGCTAATCATCAACCGGACAGATGAGACTTTATGGAGCCAAACCAGCAGAACCAGGTTTCCTTTTCTCCAGAACCTTCAGTCGGGTTCTGGCCTCTGTGTATTTGGGCTGAAACAGCTGAATGAGATCAGCCGCATGTTTCTGTGAAGAGGGCGTCGGTCGGCTGAGGATGACCTCAGAGGATCTGCAGAACATTCCAGGCTGTCTGCACGATCCGCGCTCATATCTGAAAATATTCAGACAACCAGTCTGGCTCACTGCACAGAAACGGCACAGATTCTCTGAACTGTTTTGGTTCCAACCTGAAAAGATCCGTTCAGCCAGCAGAACCCAAAGCTGCGGCAACAAAATCAGTTTCTTATAGCAGATAAAGTGTATAAATACGTCCCAAAGGGAGAGTATTCACAGCCTAAACTCCAGTAACAGTAGAAATACTTCAACATATTTCTACTCAAGTAAAACTAAAAAGTATTTGGTAAAAAGTTTACTCAAGTATGAACAACTGATCAACGGTTAAAAATGACCTGATCAGAGAGACCAAATTGTACAAGTGGAGATTTTGGTATTTTAAGGACAAAGATGACAATAATTTATGTAAGTAACAAAAAATAACAAAATCAGACAAAATCAATTGTTTCCAAATCAGTTTCTTTCAGTAAAAACTGATGAAACGTTAATAGAAACTGCAGGTGTGTGTCTGAGTCTGGTGGATTTCATGTTTATTTTTCCTTCAGGGTAGAAAATACAGAAATTTTACTCAGGAAAGAGTAAAAATACTTCATGATAAAATTACTTAAGTAAGAGTAAAAAAAAAAACAGCATAGTAAAGAAACTCCTAAAAGTAAATTTATCCAAAAGGTTACTCAAGTAAAAGTAACTGAGTAAGTGTAACTAGTTACTACCCAGCTCAGTTTAAATCTTAAATTTCGTTACAAACTGACATTTTCGGTCTAAACTGTAACTGAAACACAAATCAAATTTTTTGCTGATAAAAAGTTTAAATAAATTATTTATTCTTTATTTCTGTGCAAATTTTCATGTTTTTGTACATTGGTTTAATTCTGCAATATTTCAGCTTAACATCGTTTCAGTGCTGCCCTCTTTGGTGGAACAGTGGTACTGCAGCTGGATTTCCGTGTCGGATTCTGATTGGTCGATGTTTACGTCACTCAGCTTCCATTTCGGCATAAAGTCTCCAAAAAAAAAAAAAAAAAAAAAAAACACACGTTCATGAAATAATCATTTTTGATTGATCGCAATTCTCTTCTTTCATAAAACGTGACTAGATTAGTTGCTGCCTTTTTCACTACAGGTTTTTTTTTTAAGGAGAAAGAGAAAATCACAAAATTTTTACCAGTCGCTTTTCTGAAACAAGTCATTTTTGAAAAAATTTTTTAGATTTGTTGTTTTTATATATATATATATAATATCTGATAAGGACACTATATTTGGTGTCCTTATCAGATCCAAACGGCTGAAATAATTTTCATTTAAAAACTTCACACACGGAACCATAATCCGGGTCAGATTATGTCAAAGATCCGAACTGTCCACATCCAGATCGGAACCAGAACCCATGAGTACCAACAGCCTACAGCAGAAACATCTACACATCTCTACCTTGGTAAACCTTCAAAATAAAATATTTCGATTGGATTAAACTTTAGTTTTCAGGATAATTTTTTTTTTAACTGTTTTTGGATCGTTTTTATCTGCCGCTCTTGAACGCAACTGTTTGAATCACTTTCCATTTCTGTTGGACTCATTTGCATAACGAGGTTCCTAATATGAGCCAATATTCATTAATTTACTGGTTAAATTTAAAAATCATGAATCAGAATCAGATAATTAAAAATCTTCTCTTAAAGCGCTGCCGCTGAAACCTGAAACATTTACAGAATATCTGCTGCAAACGCCACCGAACCAGAACCATCTGGACCAGAAGGGGTCCAGCCGGATCAGCTGCAGGTCATGGGGTCAAAAGGTCAGGAGGTCTCACCTTGATCGCCATCCGTGCAGCTTCGATCAGCGGCGAAAAGACGCGAGAAAAATCCGAAAAACGAGCGAAGCGACGGGGAGAGAAAAGTCCGGAACGTTTCCTGTTCGGAGACACGGAGTCCTCCCACTGACACACACACACACACACACACACACACACACGCACACACACACACACACACACACACACACCGAGGCTTTTATCTGATTTTCTCCTCAGTTTTCTCTCCTCGGCTCTCAGACACACCCAGATCCAACTGGGAGCGGACCAGTCCGAACTGGACCGCTGCTTTGTTTTTTCACTGCAGGGAAAAGTATTCACACCCTCACAACTGGGAGGTGTGAAAAATGTACTTTTTTTTTTTTTTTTTACAAATTAATAACTGATTTTTGTTACATCTGGTCAAATAAAGCTGAAGCTCAGGGTGTGAAGGCAACATGTATGGAACTAAACTGGGGCCAAAAAGCTTGACGTCTTTAACTAGAAAAAAGAAAATTGAAAGAAAAAATAGTATGTGAAAAATAACATTGAAACCTTGAATATAAATGATTTTGTATAGAAGACAAATAGTGCCACTGGGGAAAAATTACCTTGTATAGAAGATTAAAGTCAGAATCCTGAGAAAAAGCCAAAGTTCTTCTTTTTTTCTTCCAGTGTCCCAATTGTTGTTCCATAGTACGGAAGAACATCAGGGCCACTGAAAAAAAAAAATTCTGAAATCAAAAGTAAAAATTCCTTTTCATATTTTTCCAGGTCTCTAATCCTCTTCCATAGATTCAAGCTTTTTTCAGTTTAGAAATTAAATTTTGTTCAAAATATTCTTTTTGAAACTGAAGGAAGGCGTTTATTTTCCTTCTGAACATGTTTCTGTCAGGATTCTACTGGTTTAACTGGTGCAACATTAGTAGTTTGTAGCGTGAATTCCCCAGTTTAACCTTACTGGTCTCTTTTCCAGTTTGAGTTTTTACAAAAATCTGGATTTGCTGTTTTCCTAGAGCTAACTGTGCAGATCGTTTCTTCTTCGTTAAGTTGTTGTTTGTCCTAAAACAGTTTGTTTTTTTGTTAAATGTCTGAATTCTTAAAAAGACATTTTAAGAATCCAGATCCAGATCCAGATCCGGGATTTTCCCGCCGTTTGTCTTTCAGTTCAGTTTCGTTTGATTTTGGTAAATTATCAGCGTCACAGGAAACAGCAGCAGCCGTAAGCAGAGCTCTGGTCTCCTCTTCTCACACATCCAGAACTCTGAAACAAAGAAGAGTCCAGAATCCAAACCGAGTCGGATCAGAACCAACAGGAGGGACTTTCAGATCCACCTGAACGACTCCAGGAGTTTATAAAATAATGTTTTAATGTGGCAGCGTTCCGTCGTTACTACGGAGTTCAGCTGAAGGTAAAAATATGTTTAATATTCTTAACATTCAGTTCATTGCAACACCAGACTATTGGTTTCCATGACGACCCGGAGTCTGAACTTGGATCTCAGTGAGGGCTTCTGACGAGTAGGAGTCGCTGTCGGAGTCCGAAGACCCGGACCAGTCCTGGTACGCCGTGTTTACTTCACTGTCAGCAGGCAGAGTGGGAAAACAGACAATCAGGAGTTTAAAATGAAGGAACAGAGAAGTGGGAGGAGCTTCACCTGGACGAGCTGTTACCTGTGAGGGCTGACGTAGTCGCTGCTGTCCGAACCTCTGGTGCTCCTCTGCATCTCAGACTGGGCCGACCGGGCCGACCGGGCCGAGTTCAGGGCCTCCGACCACAGGGGGAGCCGCTCATCATCACTGGAGTCTCTGAGGGGTACAGGAGGAACCGGGTCAGAACCAGGAGGAACCGGGAGGAACTGGGTCAGAACCGGGAGGAACCGAGTCAGAACCAGGAGGAACCGGGAGGAACTGGGTCAGAACCAGGAAGAACCGGGTCAGAACCAGGAAGAACCGGGTCAGAACCAGGAAGAACCGGGAGGAACCGGGTCAGAACCAGAAAGAACTGGGTCAGAACCAGGAGGAACCGGGTCAGAACCAGGAGGTGTGTTTGGTTCTGGGTCGGATGTGATGGTTCTGCTGTTTTTCTGCAGTTCTGTCGGGTTTGGAATGGTTCGGGTCTGTCAGTGGTTCTGGTTCTGCTGGTGTTTCTGGTGCCGGTTCTGGGACGGACGGGACACTCACAGTTCCTCCTCGCCGTCGTCCTGGGAGGTCGGAGGTCGTTTGCAGACGGCGCAAACGTTTCCTAGGCTGTGGAAACACGTCCGACAGAAAACGCCTGGAAAACATCAGAACCAGAGTCAGGGTGCGTTCAGGTTCTGCTGGGATTTTCTGGTACTTTCAGGTCAGTCACTGAAAACAAACAGAAACATCTGAACTGCAGCTGAAGGATGAAATATTAATATTCCTTTGTGTCTTTTATAAAGCTACAGTCAAAAAAATGGAGGTTCAGAAAGTTTCAAACTAAATATTTAGTTTACAAGATACATATTTAGCTTCTATCTTTCAGCGACTTCTGGAGGATGAGATGATCCGATCTTCTCCAGGTTCTGGTTCTGACGACATTAGAATCTCATCTCAGAACAGAGACCCCCCACCGGCAATACTGACAAAATAAACCAAGAACAGCCCCCGACCCGGCAGGATGACCCCGGACCGAACCCGGTTCTGATGGGCCGCAGTCTGTTTCTCACCTGAGCATCCTGAGACGTCACAGACGCCGGTCCGGTCGTCCTTCTGCCTGATTGGCTCGTTGCAGCCCAGACAGGTGAGGCAGGAGGATCCGGTGAGGGAGGACAGGTAGCCTCCACCTGGCAGCCTGAGACAGAAACATGAACGGCTCTCAGCTGGACATTTAGTTTGGTTTGGATATAATCTGGGTTATCTGGTGGCGTGAAGGTACCGCCTCAGCAGCGCCTGCAAGCAACTGGTGCCGGCGCCGGCGGTCCGGTCGGCCAGGTGTCGGATCGCAGACATCCTCAGGGCCCGGCCCACAGACAGCCTCTCGCTCAGGATGTGCCGGTGCAGGAATCGGATCCTCTCCTGCAGAACACAAAGCAGGGCCGGTCACCTGGAGGTTCAGGTTCCCGCTCTCTTATTCGGGTCGCCGTGTTCTGGCAGCGTGGGAAGAGGATCCGGCAGGGACCAGAACCAGGCCTGTTTCTGCAGCAGGATGCATGCAGAGACAAGAGGCCATGTTGGAACATCAGCCTCTGTCCCGCAGCATGA
>NC_057872.1:31180882-31278382 GCF_019740435.1 Gambusia affinis
AACCAAACCCTAAACATAACGCGGTGCGTTCACTGACGTCACTTCCTTTTGATCATATTTCTGTTGTCTAATGGTGTAGAGAAGGATGACTGACCAACATGGCGGACGCTGTCTGTCAGAGTATTGACGAAGTTTTGGACTCTTCCTGCCACGGCGTACGCGTTTCTGCTGATCTTTCTGATTTCATCAATGGCAGCTGCAGACAAACCCAACACATTATTCCGTTTATTCTGAAGAACCTGTGTCAATATTTTCTGTTCATTTTAAAGGGGGCATATCATACAAAATCCACTTTTCAGACTTGAAATACATTTTGTTGTGTACTTGGTGAACAGAAAAGTTCAGTCCAGTGATGCATAGATCTCTTTATATTCTCTTATATTTTTCAATTCGTTCAGCTTTTTCTATTCTCTTCTATGTTTTGAATTATTATGTCACATTATTTGCTGCGGAACAGAAAAACAAGGTCATGGACGTCCAGCTAACTAGTTCCCTTAACTCCGCTATTTTTATTTCTTGCAGCCATTATGTAGTCAAATTAAAGGAAGCTACAAGTAGATAAATCAAAATGTGTGGTTGCAGTGTGTTTTAATGCACACAGTTAATGTTGGTATTACGTCCTAGCAGTCCTAGCAGTAGCATTGTGCGCTCTGCTTATGTTAGCACTGTGTGCTAGCTTAAGGTCCATGGGGACAAAACCATTCACTTTGAATAGCATCATTAAATAAACAGTTTGGCAAAGTTTTCTGCCATTTTTGTCTTGAGGAATCCAGAATCCAGATGCATTTGGTAACATTTTTAGCACTAGCGTATCCCACAATAACGAGGAATTCAGACCAACAGCTCCACTTTACACTGACCACCACTGAATGATTTAGATGCCAAAAGGATTTAAAAGCAGGATATGCCCCATTAATGTCAGATGATTTCTATGAGAGGGATGTGTTTTACAGAAGAGAGGCGTGGCCGCTCTCTGCATCAGCTCTTTCGTCTGATTGGCTGCCAGCTCGGCGCTACACAGCAGGCTGGCAGCGGCCCGCTCCGTGTTCTCCATCGTGTTCCTCATGGGCCCGGACACCACCACCGACACATACAGGATCAGGACGCCGCGTGCTGGACCAGAAGGAGACCGAACAGCTTACTGACAACGTCCAGCTCCGATAGATTCAGGTGAACGCCTCTGACTCACCTGAGAACAAGGTGGGCAGCATGACCATGACGCTGGCCCGGAGACCTACTGACAGCCCCATGCCAAACGCGGTGAGCCCGGCCAGGATCAGTGTGGAGTTGACGCAGAACCGCAGTGGCTGTTTCTGCAGCAAGAAGCCCAGCAGTCCATAAATAAACGCCAGCAGAAGGCCTAAGAGAAACGCCACCAGGCTCCGCCCCGCCTGCACCAGCTGGGGGCCGAGTTTCTTCCTTCTGCGACGAGCGCGCACACCGGACCTGGAAGTACCGTTAGCAGAGTCCATTAGGTTTTGCTCTCTTGCCACCAGACCTACAATCTCCAACATGTGGAGATGAAAAGTTAAGATCCGCCAACAGGATCTGAACACGGCGCCGTATCCAGAGGAATTCATCCTCCATGTTTGAGCAATAAAAATTAAATCACTGAATGAAAAAAACAAAGAGTTCCTGGACTCGTAGCTAGCCTTTAGCTAACAGCAGCTACATATTAGCTGTATGCTAGCGTCAGATGAACTGCTTCAGCACTGTTGACCGAAGGATGCCAGCAGTGGGACGGTTTTAGGCATAATGATGTCAAACTAAAGAAATTGCACAGAACCTCAGATAATCTATTTACAGTTTATCAGCAACTGTCTTAAGTGTTAGCCTTATGCTAGCTACTTGTTCAGGTGTCTTCTGGCTGCCAAGATGCTGTTAGCTTTATGCTACCTAGGCCTGGCTAGCTTTACTTGTTAGCTTTACTCAGACAGCTTCAGTGATTACAGGTGGAAACTGGATCAGGGTTTAGTGATGAACTCTGACATTCAGAGCCACATAAAGACATTTACAAAGTTGGCCTTCTATCACATCAACATTTCTAGGAGTAAAGGGCTAATTTCTCAGTAAGATCTAGGGAAACTAATCCATACACACTCTTACGTTAAAGATTTATTGTCTTTATGTCAACCTTCCGGACCGTCAGGTCTTCAGGTTCTGAACCAGAACCAGAACCAGAACCGAATATGGAGAAGCAGCATTCAGCTTCTATGCATCACACATCTGGTACAAACTTCCAGAAACATAAAAAACTGACGACTAGGAGGACTCTGAAGGACACAGAGTTCCTTTAAATCAAGGCGCAGCAGTTTAGAGCTGCCTTTGATCAGTAACTGGAACATTGATTTATTTTCATTGTTTTTAAACCTTTCATTTATTTTCCTGCTGTAACTTAATATTTGTCGTCCTTGTCATCCAAGGCTTTCGAACCACCTTCAAAGCACCGGCCTGCTTCAAAGGTTTTATGGCAAAACGTGTTCATTTCTGCCTCAATTTTTTATTTTGTAATGAAAAATTAAACTACATTTATATCCATTTTACATTCTTTAGTTCTTAAAATATCAGAATTTGGACATAATTTTCTACTTCTATCTGTCTGATCACGTAATTGTAGAATATTAAATCAGATGTTCTATCAATTAATTGATTAACATTTTTAGCAAAGGTACTTTAACTTGTGTTTACAAGAGGCGTCCACCCCACACCCACATCACCTCCACCCTCGCACCGCCAGGGCTGCGGTCACCTGTTCAGGTGACTTTTGACGCCCAGATGCTAACTACCTTTTCAGGTATCCTCCGAGTGTCTGTGACTGCCCAGACGCTAACGTAGTGCTAACTAGTTTTCAGGTGTTAGATGCTAACCTGTAGCTATATGCTACCGATTTCTTTGCCAAAGAAACCTGGAATGGAGTAGTGGAACGGAGTGGCAATGTAATCACAATGCACTGTAAGCTATGTAATGTGTTTTGAGGCAGTTGACCAAAATCTCGGACGATTTTGAAATTCCCCCCGGACATTTTTTAGGTCTGAAAAGTAGGACACGTTCAGGAAAAAGAGGACGTCTGGTCACCCTATAGACTACCTGTTCAGTGTCTGTGTGGCTCCGCCCCTCACCACCTGGACAGTGACGTTCCCCGTCGGCAAGTGTCGGTTTTCCTCCTCAGGTCCCATCTTTTTCATTTCAGACTCCTTAGCGCCGGCTGAATAACTGAAACCGGTTGCCATGGAGACCACAGGAGCTTCCGGAAGCTCAACAGTTGGTCAGAACTTTTAACTGATGGCGCATCCTGACCCGCAGAGACCTTCAGCTCTTTCCTGATTCGCAGAAGACCTGCCCGGCTGCCTCCTCCCGATGTGTGGGGTCCGTCCGGTGGGGTGGAGGTCCGTCCGGCTTCCACAGGGCAGCTGGAAGGCCCTGGTCGGCAGCGGCCTGTTCGGCGCGGCGGGCGGCTCAGGTAAACCGTTCAGCTGGATGACAACAGAACCTGCCTGAAAGTACCGGAAATTTTAATTTCTCTGTTTCTGTGACGTTTATCTGTACAGTTATGATGTAAATAAGAAAGAGAGCGTTCCGATGAATAATTCGGCTCATATAAAATAAGTTGTTAGTTGTAAATATTTACAATAGTTTGCTTTGACATTTTTTAATTACTTCGTTTTGAATGCTTTAATGTTTTTATTTTTATTTTTGTGGTAGTTTTTTTTCTTTAATTTTTTGTAATTGCTACTAAATTGCTCTCAGGATTTTGACTAAATTATATTTATTTTCCAAATGTTTCTCTGTGTTTGATGTTTTACAGTTATTTTCACCAATTGATTTAACTTTAAAAAAAACAACAAACATTGTTCTTTTGACTAATCTCTCTGGTTTTGAATGCTGATTTTTTAAAATCTTGGACAGTTGTCAGATGTGTTACCATAGCAACAAAGTCGGGTTTAATTTCTTTTTATTTTTACAACCAGCTGATTATGACTGCATATAGTTTGAAAACTTTATAGATGCAACAATATACTCCTCATGTTTGAATAGTTTAGTATCATATTATAACCAAAACGTTGTACATTTTTACTTTATATATTATTGAACATGAAGAAATATGATGTAGAACACAAAAATTATTTTGTTTGAATTATAATATTTTCACATTAAAAACATGATTTCTTTCATTGTCTGAACACAATACTGAATGTGAATTATTTTACTTTCATTTTATTCCTTATATTTGCACAATAAATATATATCATCAATATGTAAATATAATATTTATATCTTCATACAATATAAATTATTAAAAGGTTTTTTTCTAGTGATATAATTATATATATATATATATTATAAGGACATCAAAATATGTTGTACAAACATGAAGAATATATTATTACAACAAAAACATTTTCACAGCCAAAAGTGACATCACTTGACTTCCCTTTTGTCTGGATGGCAGCTTTCTGCTTCCGTAGATGATTAATGAATCAAAAACTCAAATTATTTGAGATTTTCAGAACTACACTGAAAAAAGAAAATGGAATATTAAGAACAATTGTGTTAATTTGTTACATGTAATCAAATTCAGTTTGTCAAACATACTTTATTTACATGACAACTGAATAAAGTTAATTGGATTACATGTAACACATTAACATGTTTTAACCAGGGTTCTGTTTTCAGTGTATGTCTGAAACCAGATTCCCAGCGAAGAAGAAAGTTCAAAGCGTCTCTTCTTCTGATGATGATGTTTGGCAAACAGGATGGATGAACTGGAAATGAGTGTTCGCCCAACTCTTTTTGAACCTTATTTGTTAACAGAGACATAAAAAGAAAATACTGGAAATATTCATAAAAGTAAACAAAAATGACTTTTAAAGTACTCAGCTAAAAGCCTAAAGAGGAAAATAAAGACAATTCACTCCGAATCCCATAAAGATGTTTTTTTAAAAAGTAATAAAATCTATTTTGTTGTTTTCTATGCTTTAGTTTTGTACCTGGGATTTGCCCACAACTTACCGCTGACCTTTGACCTGAAGCTGGCAGTAGGGTTTGCATTTGTCGGTGAGGAGATGTCAGACTCACATTCCTCCCTTAAACCACATCCTGATCAGGTGAACACAAGTGTGTGTGTGTGTGTGTGTGTGTTTCAGGTGTGTGTATCGTAGGTGGGATCCTGTCCTCGTCCTTCAGGTGTACCATCCTCCTCACATTACCCAGCATCCTCGGCTCTCGTGGCCGTTCCTACCTGATGGTTATGATTGTGATGATTCTGTACAGAGGTACACACACACACACACACACACACACGCACACACACACACACACACACACACACACATACACACACCCACTCTCCAAACCCCCCTGCTGTAATTTCTGATCAGTTATCTGGTCTGTAAATTATTCCTTCATCTTTTCACCACAAACCTGGAGATTATTTTATATGGAGGTAAATTTGTTTCACAATCATTCAATCAAAAAACACTAATCTCAATTTAAGAAAATAAAATTGTAATGGAATTGTAATAATTTGTTTTAAAAACAAAAATTGGTTACGAGCGATGTAAGACGTGTTGCTATTGGTTACGAGCGATGTAAGACGTGTTGCTATTGGTTACAAGCGATGTAAGACGTGTTGCTATTGGTTACAAGCGATGTAAGACGTGTTCCCATCGGTTAGCGCTCAGTAAAGCGGATGACTCCGACTCCCTGCTGTCTCTGAACTCTGTCCTGAACTGCAGGGCTTCGGTGACGGGACACAGAATGAGAATGGTACATAATCTTCACAAAATGACTTACCATTCAAGTAATTTTGTGAATGCTAAGTAACACTGAGGAGTCTGTGGACATGTTAACAGTTACTAAAGTGACCAGCCTGTGGTTTTCAAAGAAGAAATCTCACACAACTTATGACGGCCGACACATATCTTCATATGAGAATCGCAAGCAAAGAGTTCTGATATGCCTAAATAAATGTTTCTGTTTTGCATATCACTTTTTCACTTCATAAGACCAAAATGAACTTTTGTTTTTTTTAAATAAAAAAAGTAGTTTAAATAAAACTCTTTTGTTTAAAAAAATGATTACAATTCCAAACGTTTTGACCACAATATATATATATATATATATATATATATATATATATATATATATATATATATATATATATATATATATATATATATATATATATATATATATATATATATATATATATATATATATATATATATATATATATATATATATATATATATATATATATATATATATATATATATATTAATTGAGATTAGTTTTTTATTCAATAATTGTGGAACAAATTTACCTCCATAAATTCTCAGGAGTTGTGCAAACATTTTCTGCCCCACTAGGTGTCACTGTGCTGCGGTCAGCCTCGTCATTCCAGGGCCAGGAAGTTTGTTCAAAAATAAAAAAACTGTTGAAACAGAAAAAAGTTTTGAAACTGAAAGAAGTTGGAAACTGACAAAAAACATTTGAAACTTAAAAGAAGTTCAAATCTACTTTTCAGATTTCAGTATTTTTTTCCTTTTGAACAATGTTTTTGGCGCTGTTTGAGCTCCGTATCTGTGACTTGCTGCGCTGTCCCATCTCTCCATCTGCAGGTCCGATATCCAACATGGAGCGGAACGCCGAGGCGGCGGCGCTGTCGCTCAGCTGCAACCTGGACCTGCAGGTGCAGCACAGCAGGGTGCTGTGGCGGCTCGCCGCCAGGCCCTTCCTGCTGGTTGCCAAGCAACTGATGGTGAGGGGGGGCAGGGGGTAGTGCTGCCATGACGGCAGGTATACAAACAGTCACTGCAACATAACAGGAAAGTTTTGAATAAAAACTGAATGAATAAGTGGAACCGATCAGGAAGCTTCTGATCAAATGTATTGATTAATGCAGGGGTGTCCAAACTTTTCCCCAATCATGTCAGGAGCACTTATAGGACTAAAAATCTAAAAATGTTAAAAACTATAATCACAAAGTTGTATTATATTTCTTCCGGAGCTGAACAATAAACTGGGCAGTAAATAGTTAAATTTCTAAATGTTAGCGACGCATAAATTATTCCACACCTTAAAGTTAGAAGGAGCTTTACTTGTTTGCCTTATTAAAATACAAATATAAATTTAAAAATAGAGTATATTTAATGTATTCTATGCAATTAGACCAGGATTTATGTGTCTTTCTTTGAAAAAGTTTACTGTATTAATTCATTATTGAAAATCTGATTTGTTTAATCAGAATCTACTTAGTTGGGATTATTTACTGTGAAGTCAAAGAGGAATATCTGATTATTTTTATTTTATCAGAAATTATTCTGCCCTCGTTAAAAACAAAACGTCTCCATATGCGTCTACCACCAGCCCAGTCTGGGTCCAAGTTTAACGGCAGTTAGGTCCCACAAATTCAGTCCATGGACCGCCAGCGGCCCCCGAGCCGCACCTTGGACATCCTGCTTCAGGTTTACTTTTCTTTTAGGCGAAAAGTTTCTGATCAGAAACAAAACTGTAAAGATGCCCAGCCTGAGAACCATCGATTAGTCCAGAACGGCCCGGTTCTGCCCGGTTCTGCCGGGTCTCTGTAATGGACCCGTCTTTGTGTTTTCCTCTCAGACAGATAAAGTGGAGTTTGAGTCGGAGTCTCTGGACATCAACAAGAAGTTCCAGAACATCCGAGACGAGGTTCTGCTGCAGTACGGATATGATCCGATCCACCCGAAACCCGGCGGCGCCGCCCGGAAAAACAGCACTCAGGAGCAGTTTGCCTCCAACACCAGGAGGCGCTGTGACGGTGAGGCCGACCTGCAACTGGTTCTGGACCCGGTTCTGGACGCTACACGTTCTGTCTGAATCAGATTTTTAAAGGTGGGACAGAAGAAGATGTTGGAACCAGGGCGCCACCTAGAGGAAACAACCAGAAAAAACAGAGTTTTATAAACACTAATGAATATATTATCACCAGATCTGGATTATACGATGGAGTGTTGGGACCAGAACAAGAAACAAACATATAAAGTATGAGAATAACATCTTAATAACACCAGAAGAAACTCGTTCTGATTCCTCATAAATAAAGTCATAAGACTCCAACATGAGAACGATACTAGTAATGACATTAAATGAGACGATCTTGTAAAGTTATTCAGTTTTACAAACATGACAACCTTAATCTGCTCAGACATCAGCATCAGATTATTATTTACTTTGAATCGATTGATTAAGAACTGAAAGGAAGAAAGAACCATGAACTGGACGAGCTGCTCACGTCTTCATGTCTCCATCAAGCTTCTTATTTTCAAAAAATTTTATGACTTTCTTATGCCCATTATTATAACTTATATATACATAATATCATAACTCTGTACTCGTAATTTTAAAAACATCTCTTAGTTTGGCCCCTAATACTCTGTTGTAGTTCAAAGTCTCTTTTAGGGGTTTCTGATATTTGCAATATAAGCAACTGCCCAGGGTGGCATCTTGCTGGGGCGGCTTGAGCGCCAGGAGAGGAACGCCTGTTTCTCCTAAATATGAAGCTTTGAAACCAGTGGTCATTTCTCCATCTGTAACCTGGTCCAGACCAGCGGTTCTGTTAGAGCGGTTCTGTTAGAGCGGTTCTGTGTCTGTGCTCAGGTGTGGTAGACGAGGGCATCCGGCGCTGCGCTGGCTGGTTCAGGCAGAAGTGGAGTGAGTGCATGAAAGCCATTCCTGTTCCCATCATCAACCACATCCTCTGTATTTCAATGAAATTCGACTTCCTGTGTGACGTCATGAGAAGTGAGTTTCTGTACAAAAAGTAAATTCAAACTTATTTCTGCTGACCGTTTTACACATTGATTTATTTAATAGCCTCCAGTTTGGCTAGCATTAGCGAAAAACACAGTGGGCACTGCTAGCTAAAAAGTTAGCTAGCAGCTAACCCTAAGCACTAATTACAAATTCTAGTTCTGCCACTAGAGGGCACAATTCCTCTACTCCACTAATAGCAAGCTAATAGCCTAACACTTTAGCAGTTTAGCTAACATTGAAACCATTTAGCATACCTAGCTTTCCCTAAATTAATTTTTCCTAATAACTTCTAAAGCACTAATTTACTTGCCTGTTTTATAAACTTTCAGTTGAGTACATTTTGACATCTGTGCTGACATTTGGTTGTAAACTGTTAAGAATTTTTCTAGCAGTTAGATGTTTATATTCATGCTCTTATTTTGAAGTGGTTGAAGACAGCAGTTTCATTTTACAGAAGAAATGGCAAGAATTAAAACTAATTATGACGTCCACAGACAAATACACCGACATGCATTAATACACATTTACCAATTGTTTTGAGAGCGACCTCACATTCTCCATGTAACAGCTTAAAGTTAGCGCTTTAGCATTAATGGAACTAAAGTTTATGATTAGTGCCTTCAGGTCAGTACAGCAAACATCTTACTTAGCAAAGTGGTGAGTTCTACTAGTGCACAACACACACCACTAACATAATATTTAGCGTACACTAATGCTAAAGAGCAGTTCAAACATGGTACTTAGTAGAAGCTAAAGTTAAAGCTATACAAACACATCATTTAGTGAAAATTGAATCTAATGCTAAAATGCTAATGAACGTTTTCAAAACAGCCAAGGAAACTAGTGGTTTGGAATTTATTCAGCAAAATTTATTTAGGGGAAGCTAGGTTTGCTAAAGGTTTTCAAAGTTAGCAAAAATGCTAAAGTGCTAAACCAAAAATTAGCTTCACTCCTACCTGGTTAGGGGATTAGCAGTAGCATGTCCACTATTGGAAAACGTGACCAGTAGCAGTAGCGTCTTTACCTTCAACCCTTCCAAGCAGCCATACTGGTTCATAGTGATGACCTTTAACCTTTGACCTGTAACTGCCTGTGTTTCTAACGGCTCTGTTCCCGTCCTTCAGTCATGACTCCGTGGTGCAGAGAGCAGATTCCTGTGGAGAGGAACTTCGGTCAGCTGTACGACCGGCTCAACATTTCCATGGACCATCTCTCCAGAGAGTTCAGGACCCAGGTCATCGTCCAGGTCAGAACCATCAGAACCACTAGACCCACCAGAACCACTATGGCCCACCAGAACCACCAGAACCATCAGAACCACTAGACCCACCAGAACCACTAGGCCCACCAGAACCACTAGGCCCACCAGAACCACCAGAACCATCAGAACCACTAGACCCACCAGAACCACTATGGCCCACCAGAACCACCAGAACCATCAGAACCACTAGACCCACCAGAACCACTAGGCCCACCAGAACCATCAGAACCACTAGACCCATCAGAACCACTAGACCCACCAGAACCACCAGAACCACTAGGCCCACCAGAACCACTAGGCCCACCAGAACCACCAGAACCATCAGAACCACTAGACCCACCAGAACCACCAGAACCACTAGGCCCACCAGAACCACTAGACCCACCAGAACCACCAGAACCATCAGAACCACTAGACCCACCAGAACCACCAGAACCACTAGGCCCACCAGAACCACTAGACCCACCAGAACCACCAGAACCATCAGAACCACTAGACCCACCAGAACCACCAGAACCACTAGACCCACCAGAACCACTAGACCCATCAGAACCACCAGAACCACTAGACCCACCAGAACCACTAGACCCATCAGAACCACCAGAACCACCAGAACCACTAGACCCACCAGAACCACTAGACCTACCAGAACCACCAGAACCACTAGAACCACCAGAACCATCAGAACCACTAGACCCATCAGAACCACCAGAACCATCAGAACCACTAGACCCACCAGAACCATCAGAACCACTAGACCCACCAGAACCACCAGAACCACTAGACCCACCAGAACCACCAGAACCACTAGACCCATCAGAACCACCAGAACCATCAGAACCATCAGGACCACCAGACCCACCAGAACCACCAGACCCATCAGAACCATCAGAACCACCAGAACCACCAGACCCACCAGAACCACCAGACCCATCAGAACCATCAGAACCACCAGAACCATCAGAACCACTAGACCCACCAGAACCACTAGACCCACCAGAACCACTAGACCCATCAGAACCACTAGACCCATCAGAACCACTAGACCCACCAGAACCACTAGACCCACCAGAACCACTAGACCCATCAGAACCACTAGACCCACCAGAACCAATAGACCCATCAGAACCACTAGACCCACCAGAACCACTAGACCCACCAGAACCACTAGACCCATCAGAACCACTAGACCCACCAGAACCACTAGACCCACCAGAACCACCAGAACCATCAGAACCACTAGACCCACCAGAACCACCAGAACCACTAGACCCACCAGAACCACTAGACCCACCAGAACCACTAGACCCACCAGAACCACTAGACCCACCAGAACCACTAGACCCATCAGAACCACTAGACCCACCAGAACCACTAGACCCATCAGAACCACCAGACCAATCAGAACCACTAGACCCACCAGAACCACCAGAACCATCAGAACCATCAGGACCATCAGAACCACCAGAACCATCAGAACCACCAGAACCACCAGACCCACCAGAACCACTAGACCCACCAGAACCACCAGAACCATCAGAACCACTAAACCCATCAGAACCACCAGAACCACCAGACCCACCAGAACCACTAGACCCATCAGAACCACCAGACCAATCAGAACCACTAGACCCACCAGAACCACCAGAACCATCAGAACCATCAGGACCATCAGAACCACCAGAACCATCAGAACCACCAGAACCACCAGACCCACCAGAACCACTAGACCCACCAGAACCACCAGAACCATCAGAACCACTAAACCCATCAGAACCACCAGAACCATCAGAACCACTAGACCCATCAGAACCACCAGAACCATCAGAACCACTAGACCCATCAGAACCCCCAGAACCATCAGAACCACCAGATCCGGTGAAACTGATGCGTTTCCCCTGCCATCCAGCAGGAGGAGCAGCAGCAGTCGGTTCTGGAAGGCGTCCCATTGGACCTGGTCTTCACTGAGGCTGTTAAGGAATCCTTCCAGCGCCTGATGAAGAGGATGGACCAGGGGATGAAGGTCCTGGACATGATGCTGTCCTTCACCTTCGTCACCGTCTTCATCCAGTAAGATCCACACCTTCATCAGTTTGACCAGTAACATTGGCTTCATCATCACTGCTGCTGCTTCCTCTCTTCCTCTTCCTCTTCCTCCCTCTTTACTTCTCCTCCTCTTTTAGGTTCTCCTCTTCTTCTTTCCTTCCTCTTTCTTTTGATCTTGATCTCTCCTTCTCCTCTTCCTCTTCTCTCCTTCCTCTTCCTCGTCGTCCTCGTCCTCCTCATCCTAACCCTCCTCCTACTCCTCCTCCTTTCCCTCCTCCTTTTCCTCCTCCTCCTCCACTTCCTCCACCTTTTCCTCCTCCTCCTCATCCTCAACCTCCTCCATTCCCTCCTCCTCCTCCTCCTCCGTTCCCTCCCCCTCCTCCACCTTTTCCTCCTCCTCCACCTTTCCCTCCTTTTCCTCTTCCTCCTCCTCATCCTCCTCTTCCTCCTTTTCCTCCTCCTCCTCGTTTTCCTCCTCCTCAGGGCGGTGCAGTACCTCCGCTCCTACAGGACAAACATCTCGTTTGACAACGTCTACATCACCTCCTACTTCAGACGGATCGACGAGCGCAGGAGACTAGCGGTACCCTCTCATCCTCCTCTTCATCACCATCACAGTGATGAAGGCTCACTGACTCTTCCTCTTTCCTCTCAGGGGAAACAGTCCCTGCTTCCTCTCCGAAAGTCAGAGAGGAAGCGGTTCATCGCCCCGATGAGTCCGAAGATCAACTCTGAGGAGCTGACACAAGTGGTGACTGGAACAGCTGCAGCCTCCATTACCGCGGAAACCGCCAGGTGTCATCATCATCATCCTCATCATCAGCTGGTTCTGTTTGTGTGTCTGCAGGCCTCAGGAGGCTTTCAGGTTCTGGCCATCTCCCTGCTGGCCGTTCTCCTGCTGGCCATCGACTTCTCTCTGTTCCACGTCCTGGACATCATCAGCAGACACACCTTCACAGAGTTCAACATCACAAGTACACACACACACCAACACGCACCAACACACACACACACCAACACACACACGCACCAACACACACACACCAACACACACACACACCAACACACACACACACACACACACCAACACACACGGGTCAGGTTGATCTGGTTCATTGAGAAAGCCTCGGAACGCAGCGAGTGAAAGATTTAGCTGTGCTAATGCTACAGTGTTAATCATAAACATTATTTCGGCTAACGCTAAAGCTTTAGCCGAAGGTGCCAGTGTGAACAGCCAGTCATCTACTCACATTATCTAATTTGCTGACTGAACATTTTATCATCATGTTATTATTTGTATTTTTTTTGCAAGCTTAACTTTATTTCTTATTTTATAATATAGCCATCTATTATACTGTAAATGTTGTGAAGCTCAGTTGAGGTTGTTATAAAAGCACTATAGAAATAAACTGTTTTGATTTGATGAACTTTAGTTCTGCTAATGCTAAAGTGATGTGCTAACACAGTGTTTAGTGGAGGAAAATGCGCTAACTTCATCCATGTTTATAGCCATGGTGTGTCTGTGACATTTTGTCACGCGGTTAGGCGGTTAGCGCGGGCGGCGGCGCGGGTAGCGCGGCAGGAATGATTCTCCGGATCAGACATTTCTCTTATGGCTTCAGTTTTATAATTGTTGAGTTTTGATAATGCTGTTGCTGATTTACACCAAGCTAAAGAAAAAAAAGTAGCTCCACTATTAGCATATCAGTGGCTGTGAGCATAGTAGCCAGAAATTTTACATATTTTATTTGGGAATATTGTTATTTGAGTAACAGTAAAATGTACGGTGTAATAAAACTATATTTTTTAAAAGTTACGGTAGTAAATGTAAGTCACCCTCCTCTGGCAGTGGATCAAATCATGAAGCAGGAGGACAACCTCCCAATATTTTAACTTCATTTCAAATCAACAGCTGAAACTTGTTGACGGAAACAGAAAGTCCAAGTTAGATATTATTCTGAGCCAGTGAAAAATCTGCATTGATCAAATCTTTGAAATCCATCTGGAGGGAAATGCTTCAGACTGACAGTCAGACGGCTCCGCCCCCTTCCTGCAGGCAGCCATCACATCAACATCAGTGTGGGCGGAGACACCATGATGGCCCGCCTCCTGCGCACCACCATCTCTGGCTTCAACAGCTCCTCCCAGACGAACGTGCAGAGCGACAACCGCGGTGAGCCCCAGTTCACTGAACTGAACTCAGTCACACTGAACTGATTCATATGGAACGGAATCATATTGAAGTGAACTGGACTTGAACTGGCCCTGTGGTCTGTATTGGTGCTGGCCCTGTTTAAACTGGTTTTTCTGCTGGTAGTAAACCAGTATGTGCAGCCTGCAGCATGTTGGACACACATTCACCCAGCAGGGGGCGACAGCTTCCTCCCTCTGCAGACTGTAAAGAGCAGGAGCCGTTTTCATCTGAACTCACTTCCTCTTCCTCCTCCTGCTCAGCATGCATGTCCCCCCCCTCCCGCCTCCCTTTTGAAGTGTATGTGAGGTGTGTGGGTGGTGTCCTGGTGGTGGCGCTGTTCAGCTGCGTCCAGGTTTACACCAACCGCCTGCGCCACGTCATCGCAGCTTTCTACAACCCAAAGGTAAAAACACAGACAACACCTGAGTTCATCATTAAAAAGCAGAGGATGCAAAACAGAAACCTGTCCATCCATCAATCTGTCTGTCTGTCTCTCTGTCCACCTGTCTGTCTGTCTGTCCACCTGTCTGTCCATCTGTCTGTCTCTCTGTCCATCTGTCTGTCCACCTGTCTGTCTCTGCAGAGGGAGAAGAAGCGCGTCTTGTTCCTCTACAACCTGCAGCTCCACAGACGGCTGTCGTCCCCCAAATGGAGGACGCACATGAGGCGAGGACGGAGCGCGGGGACGGTGAGCATGTTGTCCTCCTTCAGTCTGTCAGACAGAGCCGTTTGTCAAGTTACACTGTAAAAAACTAACAGCAATAATTTGGTTTATTTAGCACATCATATATCAGGAGTGGGCGCTCCTGGTCCTGGAGGGCCAGAGGGCCTGGAGGGCCTGGTGGGCCTGGAGGGCCTGGGGGTCCTGGAGGGCCTGGAGGGCCTGGAGGGCCTGGGGGTCCTGGAGGGCCTGGGGGTCCTGGAGGGCCTGGAGGGCCTGGAGGGCCTGGGGGGCCTGGAGGGCCTGGAGGGCCTGGGGGTCCTGGAGGGCCTGGAGGGCCTGGAGGGCCTGGGGGTCCTGGTGGGCCTGGAGGGCCTGGGGGTCCTGGAGGGCCTGGAGGGCGTGGGGGGCCTGGAGGGCCTGGAGGGCCTGGGGGTCCTGGAGGGCCTGGAAGGCCGGTGTCCTGCAACCTTTAGATGTATCTCTACTTCAACACACCTGAGTCACATAATGAGGTCATTAGCAGGACTCTGGAGAACCAGCTGTTGGATTCAGGTTGTTGGACCAGAGAGACTCTAATGCTGCAGGACACTGACCCTCCAGGACCAGGACCCCCCACCGCTGTCGTAGAGGAAATAAAAGTCTCCATGTTATTCATTCATTCCAAACTAAATATTTAAGTCACCAGAAAAATATTTATTTCTCAAACTAAATATTAGGAAGCAAGCTAACTAATGTGCTTGCTACCTAAATATTTAGGTTAATATCTGAAATATTTAATTTTGAAAATAAGTATTTTGTTTCAAAGTTAAATGCTTTGGTTGGAAATTAAATATTTATTTCGGAACTAAATATTTAGATCAGACTTAAACATTTAGGAGAGAACTAAATATTTAGTTTCCTAAATATTAAATATTTATATTTATATACTAAACATTAAGTCTGCAACTCTGACATTTATAAATGTAGGAATAAAATGGTGAAAATAGGACTTTGAAAAATGATCAGCCACATTTTTCTCTATGACATTCTAAACAAACTAAATTATTGCTGTTAGTTTTTTGCAGTGTGCCATCAACAGTACTCCAGCTTCTTCTTCTTCTGCTCTCTGCCTGCAGATGTTTCAGCACCTGACCAGGTGGGGGCGCCGTCTCCTTCGTCACCCCCGACAAGATGCCTCAGACCAGAAGGAGACTCACTACGCTAGCAGCTAGCCGCTGGCCGCTAGCCGGGGATCCGCCTGGAGACGCTCTCACTAACGTTCCTCGTCTCAAATAATACGTGTTCTCGTCCTTAATGACTGGAGACGGAAACCGGAGATAAATGTGATGCAAAGAAAATCATCTGGAAGAATGACAACTTTGCTTGGAATGTCAGCCATATTTATGAGGCTCTTCAGAACAAACAGGCTGCACCAAATGACTCAATAAATCAAACTCTGAGGCAGAGTTCAGGGTTTGAAACCACCATTAGTCTTCACACCAACTGAACTTTTCCTCATTTCTTAGGAAAACATGGAGAACGTCTCTGAACATCAGTTCAGTCCTGCCACAGATAGGCTCAGGTCTGGGCTTTGACTAGGCCACTGATCTCTCTCTGGCTGGTTGTTTTGAGTTGTTGTTCTGCTGGAAGGTGACCCTTGACCCCAGTCAGCTCCCCTGCAGGGTTTGTGCCCAGAATGTTCTGATTTAGCCCCACCTATCTGTCCCACAGCATGATGCTGCCGTGTGTTCTCTCATATGTCTTGGTCGTCTACCTGAAGCGGAGCAGAACTCTGCAGTTTGGTGGTGTATGAATACTTGTGGACTCAGACTGCGCTGCTCATGGAGGAAGAGGAAGAGTTCACTGCTCCTCTTTCTCATGCAGCCCAGGGTTTGACCATGTGATGTGATTACCACCGCAGCGTGACGTCAGCAGCTGATCCGCTGCAGCACGTGCAGCGCTGCTTCACCAAACTGACTCTGGATCAGATTGTTCCTCTGAACCGCCGCTGACCTCCACAGCCGCTAATCCTTCTGATTCTGCTGCAGTCGGCTGGGATCTGATTCCAGACCTGCAGCCCGCCGTCAGCAGCTGCTGCACATCATGTCAGCCTGGAAACTATCACACCTTAACCCAGTTGTTCCCAAAGAAACCCCCCGTTGTATTACAATAACCAGCCCCCCCCCCAAAAAAAAAGAACAAAAAAAAACAAAAACAAAAACAATCAACTGGTCACACATGGTTCAACCAGACATAAACCCACACACATATTTTGATTTCAAACTCCATTGAAGTTTATTTCACACTTCAGGTTGCAACAAAACAAACTACAAACCATCTTTACAGTGAAACACTTCTGTGTAACTGTGTTTTTGTTTTTTTATTCATCCATACCGCTTCCTGCGTCCCCCCCTGCAATGGCACTGCGCCCCCACTAGGGGGGGTGCCCCACACTTTGTGAACCACTGCCTTAACCTGTGGCTGCCGTCCTGCCACCGCTTACACAGGTCACACATTAACACCACTAATGAGTTTTACTTAAAGAAAAATAGATTAGTTAGCAAGGTAAATATCTGGTCAAATATTTAGTCTGACCTGTAGATTAGAGCTAAATATTCAGTTTGGAACTAAATATTTAGAAGTTATTTATAAATGTCGCAGTTTCAAACTAAATTTTCAGACAGCAAGGTAAGTGGCTAAATATTTAGTTTGAAGCTAAACTTGTAGCTCAGAGTTAAATATTTGAGTTGGAACTAAATATTTGGTTCGTGAGTTAAATATTTAACTTGATAACTAAGTATTTAGTGTGGGGTTTACCTTTTAGCTCGCCAACTGGATCTGTGGTTAAATGTTTAATTTGAAGTTACATTTTCATATTGGAGCCAAATATTTTATTTGTAAACCAATATTTAGCTTCAACCTTAATGTTTAGCTTGCTGACTAAATATTTAGTGTGAAGTTAAAGACTTAGCTTCCAAACAGCTAGCTAAATATGTGTCTTGCTCATCAACCTTTAGTTTGGAACTGTGATATTTATAGTGAATTAATAACATGGTGAAGATATGACTTTAAATAATAAACTCCATTTTTTGTCTTATGACTAAATAACCCAAATTATTGAAGCAAATTATTGACTGTAGTTTTCCAACTTAAAAGCAGAAACCTAAAGGATCTGAAAAGAAACATTTAGGCTGAAATACAGAAATTACGACAATGTGGGATAAAACATCTGAAAAAAGACATGTTTGTTACATACTTAAATATAAGATAATGAACAGCTTTTCCCCATAATGTTTTACATTCAAATAAGACGTAGTAAAAATATATAAGAAATGTAAAAAATGTATTTTTACCACATTATTGCGTCTAGAGGCAGTATTTGTTGCAGAGTATTTGTCTTTATGGGGTTAATTATCCATCATTCTCTGCTGAACACACGCAGCTCAGAAACTCTCTGATCTCAGATCAAGTTAAGAGCTTCGTGAGTCAAAGTTCTCCGCTGGGTGTGTAGAAACTATTGTTCCAACATACAACACTGTAATAAGCTCAACAGGCGTTTCAATATTGCTTCCGGTTGGTTTTCAAAGTAAAATGTATTTAGAGGTATAATGTTTCAACATTTTCTATGCTTTTGAAAATATTAGCTAAAAAACATAAACGGAAAGTTTGCGTAAAATTTGTAAGACAGATTAAAATCTGTTTAACAAGTGCTGCTTAAGTGCTGAAAACAAGTTTGGTAAATTGTGGAGTGCTTTTATTTTGATGGGTAGCCTTCAGTATGTCCGGCGTGTCGCGCGCAGCTTAACTCAGCGGGATGACGTCTTCGTTAGCTCCGGGTATAAACACGGCTGGTCCGGTGTCCTCCTATTCTGAGCCGCATTCAGCGATTTTAATTCGTATAGAAAGAAGTTCGTGAGTCCGGACGGCACTAGCAGACTGAAACCGAACCGGTTCTGTTGGTCCTTTCCGCAGTTCCTTCCAGATAGGTGCAGTTTTACCAGAAACTACGCAGTTCGGGAACAGGGCGGGAGTCCCACCGCATTAACGGGACCGATAAACGGTTCCGCTGGTAGTCCCGAACCCTGATCCGCTCGGTTCGGTCTTATCGGGCTCTCACTGGGAACAGAGGCGCCATGGAGACTTGTTGGAGCCTTTCCCGGAGCTCCGACACCGGGAGGTAACCAGAGCGGGACAGGAGAGCCTCGCTCGGCGGACAGCGGCAACCTGTTGCCGGTTTCCGGTGACTCAGAGAGGATGAGCGGCGCCGCCGGACCGCCGCTGCCACTGGTGCTGCTGCTGCTGGGCGGCCGTGCGGCGTTCATGGTCTGCCGGTCCCTGAACGCACCGCAGGACGGAGCGGTTCTGTCTGCGGAGGTCCAGATGGACGCTGCTCTGACCGGTAGGGAGGTTTAAGGTCAAACAATCAGAAAACTACAGGAAATAATCAGAACAAACAGATTAATTTACATTTCTATTTTAGTTAACTCAATTTGATCCAAAAATGTTAATTTAACACGTAAATGTTAAATATGCCTGTGGTTTAGATAAATATTAATATTAATTATTTTACTGGTGCTCTGTAATAAATAAAAATATTTTTGCAAGTTAGTTGATTTTGGTAAATAAGGATTAAACCAGGGGTGGTCAGTCCTGGTCCTGGAGGTCCGGTGTCCTGCAGCTCTTAGAGTCTCTCTGGTCCAACAACCTGAATCCAACAGCTGGATCTCCTCCTCAGTGCAGTCGGAGAACCAGTCGGGTTCTCCAGACTGGAAGCTCCTGCTAATGACCTCATTATGTGACTCAGGTGTGTTGATGTAGAGACACATCTAAAGCTTGCAGGAGACCAGGAGTTCCCACCCCTGAGCTAGACTGATGAGACTCATTTCATGTTTCTTTCTGTTATCTTGCTGACTACCACTTCCAGCTGCTGATGAAACGTTTTCCACAACACTCTTCCTTCCACTCAACTTTCCATGAAAGTGTTAGGATGCAGCCCTCTGTGACCAAACAGCTGCTTAAGGTCATCGTCTGCTGGACTTCTGTCCACTTATATTGGACTGAAGAGAATATTTACATTTTCTGAGAATTTGGGTTTTTATCTGCTGGAATAAATTAACTTCTTCATGTTTTTTTGTTGACATCTTAAAATCCAGATATTTGAATGGCCTCTGTGTCTCTGTGTCTTTAAGGTGTGGACAGACAGAGACGTCCCTTCCTGGAGAAAACTCGTCCCTTCGTCCTGGTGGACGGACAGAGACGGAGTCTGGCTGAAGCTGTGCAGGTTGGCGCTGTTTTTACTGGTTTTACTGGTTTATTGTTGGGTAAATGCTGAACATTGACAGATGTTTCCATCGTTAGTGCGTCAGAAAAACCTCAGCTGCATCTTAAAGTCTCAGATCTCAAAACTTTAACAGTAATTCTAATCTATTTACCAAAACTAAAACATTTAGTAGTTTGATTCATTTTTTTCCAGAGATTTCCACCATTTTTCTTTTTGCTAACTCTTACCAAAACAAAAGCTGATTGGTCTGTTACCATGGTACCTGATGGGAGGGTTGCTGTGCTCATGTGGCATTCAAGCACGGTTGTTTGATTTGCTCTGTAAACAAACTCCTCCGTCTTTCTGTAAATTATTAATAATGAGTCAGAGGGAATCATTCACACTTTGATGGACTTATTTTGGCGTTTATGTCGGACCTGCTGGAGTTTGTTCGGCAGGAGGAATCCGCCACCCTGCGTTCGGGTTTCCTCCCGCCGCAGGAAGGAAGCCGCGCCGTTTTCACCCGCAGCTTCCTGCAGGAGCGCCGACATCTGAACACAGGAGGACGGCCGCTTCCTGTGCAGCTGACAGAAACTCTGAGATCATTTCCTGACTCCACCCTGCAGGGAGGAAACAGGGAGTCCAGCAGGAGAAAGTGGGAGAGCCAACAACCTGGGATTCTGGTGGACTCAGCGGTTTCCCTCCAGACCAGGAACAAACTGGAAACAGCAACCAGCCGATCAAAACCACAGGATAGAGCTGATGAGTCGATGAGAAAGTTGCTAGATTTGTTGTCAATTGCTGATGACATTTGAAACCACAGTCTGACGGAACCGGGTCGACTTTCTGTAAATGATCAGAACGCTGAAACGTCTGACTTTTGGGTCGGGTTTGAACGCCACTCGGCCGCTGCAGGGTCCGACCGCCAGCCGCTGATTGAACCCACATGCTTCGGTTCTGACAAACATCTGGGATCCAAACAGATGGTTCCCCTTCCCCTACTGGACCCACTTCCTGGAGGAAACAGAAACCAGAACCCTCCAACCGGGTTCTGACGCTGACCTGGCTGGGTTCTAACTGGACCGATCAGAGGCTTTCCCTCAGTAACGATCCCACCCGGCCAGCAGCCGAGGTGGAGAAAACAAACACGCCTCGGAGGGGAATTCTGCTGCTCCACCCACAGCTTTAACTGGGATACACTGGGATCAAACTGGGATCAAACTGGGCCGGTTCTGAAGCCAGCAGATAAACACAGACATGGTGGAAGTGAGGAAACAATAGAGCCGACCAATCAGAACCAGAACTAGAGAGATTCTGATACCCAACTGGGCCAACTCGAGACTCTAGATCTATAACTCTAGATCTATAACTCTAGATCTATAACTCTAGATCTATAACTCTAGATCTATAACTCTAGATCGTTCATCTTTATGTCCAACAATAACTTCACTTTCTTTTCATCTGGAAAAAGTTTTGCCTCCTCCTTCTTTTATCTGTTCTCAGCATCTGATCAGTGATTGGCTGGTTCAGAGTCACCTGGTGACATCATGAAACTAAATGTGTTCATGTTTAAGAAGCTTCAAATTCTCACATGCTCTCAGAATAACAGAGACAGTTTGTCTACGTGTCTCTCCGTATCTCTCCATGTCTCTCCTTGTCTCAGTGTGTCTCTCTCCGTGTCTCAGCGTGTCTCTACGTGTCTCAGTGTCTCTCCGTGTTTCTCTCCGTGTCTCTACGTCTCTCTCCGTGTCTCAGCGTGTCTCTACGTGTCTCAGTGTCTCTCCGTGTGTCTCTCCGTGTCCCAGTGTGTCTCTCCGTGTCTCTCCGTGTCTCAGTGTCTCTCCGTGTTTCTCTCCGTGTCTCTACGTCTCTCTCAGTGTGTCTCTCCGTGTCTCTACGTGTCTCTCCGTGTCTCAGTGTGTCTCTACGTGTCCCTACGTGTCTCTCCGTGTTTCTCTCCGTGTCTCTACGTCTCTCTCAGTGTGTCTCTCCGTGTCTCTCCGTGTCCCAGTGTGTCTCTCCGTGTCTCTACGTGTCTCTCCGTGTCTCAGTGTCTCTCCGTGTTTCTCTCCGTGTCTCTACGTGTCTCTCCGTGTCTCTACGTGTCCCTACGTGTCTCTCCGTGTTTCTCTCCCTGTCTCAGTGTGTCTCTAGTCCATCAGTGTCCAGCTTCGTTTCAGCAGCAGAGTCTCAGTGTGAATCTGAAGCGAAGCTCTGACTCTTTCAGCAGGAAGTTGCTTGTCGCTCAGCCAGATCACTTCCTGTGGAGCTGAGAGGAGAAACGAGGAGACGCTGGACAGGAAGTATCCGGTCTTCAAAGAGCCGGAGACAGGAAGTCTCTCTGATTGGATTGCGGATGCACTCAGTCACGCCCACATCCCAGACGGCCTTAAAGTGATATTTCTATTTTTACCGCTCTGACTTTATGTTTTCCCTCCAAGGAGCCAGACCAGTTTGCTAACTGGTCTGCTAACTGGTCTGCTAACTGGTCTGGATCTAATGCTGTCCACCTGCTTCCTGTCCAGTATCTACCCGTCCTGCTCATTAATCAGCAGATTGATCAGTTTTGTGGTTCTAATGAAATGTTGTTGTTGTCCCTCTGGAGCTGAATCTGGGCCGATATTGATATCCGATAATGATGTTATGACTGATAATAGCCAATATTTACCAGTAATATCTTATGAGCTCTCGTCTAATAACACTTATAGATGCATGTTTTAGTCATTTAAACTTTAATCTGCATTTATACGCAGTGGAAACTATCTTTGCGTGGCCTGATTGAAGCTAACGCCCACGGCGAGAAGGAAACTGAGTTTTCCTAAAATGGCGTCACTAGAATCTACTTTCATTCTCAGGATTCTTTGTGAATTTGGCGCCAGGTTTCTGCATTTATTTCAGACGATCCATATTTTACTTCCAGCATCCTATTGTTCCCGTGTCTCCTCGTTCAGATAAATAAAAACCTGCAGGCGGGTCTGGAGAAGCCAAATCTGATGGAGGAGTATATTTTGCTAATATTGGCTCATTGTGTTTGCAGACAGGGAGGAACCAGTCTGAGAGCTGCACTCCCAGTTTCACCTTTCCAGTTTAAACCTCAGAGTATCTGAACCTGCAGCTAAAGCAGGAAGTACAGTAACCTGGAGAACACCTGCAGTCCATCCAGGTGGGTCTGGTGCAGAAAGTTACTGGTTCCAGTTTCTGCTCCAGACAGTATCAGGTGTTTTCCTTTTATATCAAAAATAGTGGTTTTTCCTTTCCAGTCAGCCTCAGTGCTCAGGCTGGTGGCTGTCAGTGGCAGAATCCCACTGGAGCACCAGCAGCAACACATTGATGAGCATTAGTGAGCCATCAAATGAGAGGTTTAGTCATGAAGCAACACTGCAAAAGGTAACAGCTCCTTTACCTGGAGCAGACTCTCCAGGTGAAGAGCATCGGTTAGTGAAGATCTGCAGTGAAGAGGAAGTAACTGCAATCTGAGGCTTTAAAAACTAGGGAGTGTTTGTGCCAACAAAGGAAGTGGCCCCGCAAAAATAAAAGTCACCTGTCTTTAAAATGTCCTGCTCTTTCTGAAGCTCCGCCTCCCAACATGGCTCCTCCGTTAACCCTTTAACAGCGTTTCTACCAGCTCCGCTCTGAGCAGCAGCTCCTCCAATGAGCTCAGCTGATAAAAGTAGAGAGGAGTGGACAGTTTGTCCTCCAGCAGCCTGAACCTGCAGCAGCATAGCTACAGAGGTAGCTCAGGATTACCCAAGCTATCAGTCTGATTAGAAAGGAAAGTTTTCAGCCCGGTTCTAAAGGATCCAGAACCTCCAGAACCAAGTCTGCAATTTAAAAAAAAATGCAATTGTGAATAAGTTTGTAAGTGAATCATTCCTGGGGGCCACAAAAACATCAGTGCAGGGACCCCAAACGGCCCCCGGGCCTCACTTTGGACCCCACCGTCCTACAGCAACGGCGTTCGTTTCAAAATAGTCGATGGAACCGCAGCTGTTGTGGCATCAGATTGACCTTTGACCCGGGTTTTGTGGTTGTAGGTGGGCATGTGTTCTGGTTCTGATCCATTTTGTGTGTTTTCAGGATGGCCATCCTGACAGGCTGCTGTGTGAGCTGGAGGTGGGAGGACAGCGCCTCCTGCTGGACCTGGAAAAGAACCAGTAAGTACCGGTACTGTACTGGTCTCGCTACCAGCATGGTACCGTACCAGTACCAGTACGCTGCCCGTCTGGACCCATTCAGAACCATTAACCCTCTCTTCCCGCAGCAACCTGCTGCCCAGACCGCCCAACATCTTCTTCTACCTCCCCAACGGAACCGGAGTGTCTGTGCCGGCCGAGCCTGTGGTGAGTCAGTGAACGCACCGCGGTCCCTTCGGGTTCTCCGGCCCGGTTTGTCCCTTCGGGTTCTCCGGCTGTGACTGAAGTCGATGTGTTTGTGTCGCTGCAGACTCACTGTTATTACCACGGCAGCATCCGGGGATTCCCGCAATCCAGAGCGGCTCTGAGCTCCTGCTCCGGACTCCGGTCAGTACCGGCCTGGTTTCTGATCCCAACACACACCCAGGGTTCTGCTCCCACAGTTCCCACTTTGTCTGAGGAAATAAAGGGTTTATTTTTAGATATTTTCCAGGTTTGATTGATGTAAATGCTGAACAATTACTTTTGTATGATAAAAAAACAGCTTCTGCTTTGAGAAGATTCATTAGCGGAAATACTGTTTATGATTAGCTCTTAGCATTAGCTTCCACTAAATACCATGTTAGCATAGCTCTTAGCAGTAGCTTCCACTAAATACCATGTTAGCATAGCTCTTAGCAGTAGCTTCCACTAAATACCATGTTAGCATAGCTCTTAGCAGTAGCTTCCACTAAATACCATGTTAGCATAGCTCTTATCGTTAGCTTCCACTAAATACCATGTTAGCATAGCTCTTATCGTTAGCTTCCACTAAATACCATGTTAGCATAGCTCTTATCGTTAGCTTCCACTAAATACCATGTTAGCATAGCTCTTATCGTTAGCTTCCACTAAATACCATGTTAGTATAGCACTTAGCATTAGCTTCCATTTAGTCACACATAGGTGCAGCCATTTATAATTAGTGGAGCTAACATTTCTAAGTATTAACACAGCAAGCTTCTTAGCTAGTGGTGCCCACAACAGATTATAGATAAATTCTGGTCTTTATGACTAAAATATGATTGAATATTCTAAATGAAAAGTTATGGGCTGTCGTGTTTAAAGGAAAGGTTCTGGTTCTGGTTGGTTTCAGATTAATAATCCCAGTGAATAAAACCGTTGTGTTTCTGCGTTCAGCCCCTTGCTGTTGGACTCAGGAAGTTTCTCTGGTTTCCCAACATTGATCCGGTTCTGCTGACACTGCAGAAATCTGCTGACTCTTCCACTCCGGCTCGGCTCTGCTGAGTCACTCAGTTTAAGAACCTGCAGTTTTGTTCACCAGCTCATTGTATTTCTGGGCGTTTTGCGTCCCGGTTCTCCTGTAGGTCCAGTTGATCCGATTAGCGAACCTCTGACCTGCAGCGGGATCAGAATGTTCTGAGGTTTTCGGGTCGGAGCGACTCAGAACAGAGGAAACTGTTACAGATATGATGTGGAGCTTTTTCTGCTCAGCTGGGATTATTCAGATTAGCTGGAAACAGAAATCCTTAAATAATCCCTCCAACGGCAACAACACCAGAACCAAAACCTAGACGGGAACGGTCGGTGTTCTGAACCTTCAGCTGCAACGAAAACCCAAATAAACCCAAACTGACTTTAAGCTGGAGAAACGTCCTGGATCAGAACAGAAACGGGTTCTGTTGCCAGCAGGCTCAGAGGTTCGCAGAAACACTGTAAAAATCTGTAAACCAAAAACAAGTTTAATAATAATAATATACTGTACAGTTACTAGGAACAAAACTACGGGACTGATCCAAGGAAAGCAGCTGAGTCACAATGTGTTTTAAGTATTTACAGCATATTGGTGCAGTCATCACAGCAGAAATGTTTTTAAAAGTCACTAAGAACAGAGCAGATTGTGTAATTTCTGCTTTGAGAATGTTTGAACTTCCTCCTTTTCAGCTCCATAGATTTGGCAGTTGATAAGGAGGCTTTGGGGTCAAAGTTCAGGTGTTATTTCAGCACTGAGATGCTAATCGGCGCTAAAGTTAAACATTCAGAGCAAAAATCCTTCCAGCTGTTCAGCATCCAGAACCAGAGCAAATATTTGTCCAAACCGAAACCAAAGTAAAAAGAGCCAATCAGAACCACCGGGAGGCGCCGCTCCGACGCGCGGCCACCGGGAGGCGCCGCTCCGACGCGCCTGAGGAACCAGCCTCTCTGAAGATTTTCTCCTCAGCACATTTAATCTGATGCTTCTTTCCTGCTGCAGCCTGCAATGGAGGAAATTTAACTCATGAAGTCAATCTCTTCTTCTGTGGTTGAATATTTTGATCAACGGTGCTCTTTCCTGTAGCGGTGTAATCGTCCTCAACTCCTCCATGACCTTGGAGCTGCAGCCAGAGGTCAGGGAGCGGCTGGAGGAGCCGGGAGGAGGAGCAGAGGAGGAAGACGTTCACCTGCTGTTCTCTGCCGGTCCTCTGGAGGGCGCTGCGGCGGCAGCGGGCTGCGCTGTGCCGCACACGCCCGGTTCTCTGTCCTACACCCGCATCGCCAGCCAGCGGGTGAGCCACCCTTTCTCTATGCACGCTCCTGTTCTGACCTCTGACCTCTGACCCCACTCCGTTTCCCCGCAGACCAAGAGAGACATCCTGTCTGAGACCAAACACGTGGAGCTGGTGCTGGTGGCGGACCATCAGGAGGTCAGTGAGGGATCCTAGAAAAACTGGAAGATTTCCACCATTTTTTTGTTTTGTTTTGGTGGTTTTTCTAGAAAATTTGTGAGATTAATGTCAAGATTTCTTAATTTTTTTTTACTTTTGGAGCTCAGAAATTCCTTCGTTTCCTCCAGAAACAAATTTTCCAAGATTATCTAAAATAACGTTTTTCCTCCAGTTCCTGAACTACCAGAGGAACAACCAGACTATTGTGTATCGGCTCCTGGACGTGGCCAACCAGGTGGACTGGGTGAGTCCCGCTCCGGTCCGGCCCGCTCCGGTCCGGTCCGGTCCAACAGAACCGCCCCGCTCTGTTTCAGTTCTACCGGCCGCTGAAGGTCCGGGTGGCGCTGACGGGCCTGGAGGTCTGGAGCGACCGCGATAAGATCCGGGTGGAGAGGAGCGCCACCGACACGCTCAACAACTTCCTGGAGTGGAGGAGCAGAGAGCTGCTGCCACGCCTTCGCCATGACAACGCCCAGCTCATCATGTATGCCTTCAAAATAAAAGCTCCTGGTTTGTTAAAGTCCTCCAGGCTTTGGCGACACCCAGACAGAAGGTTGAAATGTTCCCATCAGGCCCGGAAGTCCTTAAAGTTTGAGAGTTTAACAACATAAAATCAAGGTCCTGGAAAGTTTTTGAACACATTCATAAAGAGATACCTTAAAATCCTTGAATGTTTTTGGGTTTTTAACAAACTAACAAACTTAATGAAAGCATTTAAACTTATTTTATTCAATAGTAGAAATACATTCAAAAAAACTAAACTAATCACTTTTAATGATAAATTGGACATTTCGTTACCTAAAAGGAAATAACGGCTAAGAAATCATTCCAACATCAACATGAGAACCTGAGCATTAATACAGCATAGAGCTGATCAGGGATTATTATTATTGGATTAACAGATTAATAGCTGGATGCAGAAGGGGCTTAACTGCAGATTTATTGAGCAGATTATAAACCAGAGGAGTTCAGATGAGACAATTTTACAGACTGAAAAGGTTTTTCATCTTAAAAGCTTTAATTTGAGTTTGTCATTTGTTCAGCGTTTCAAAGCATTTATATTCCAGTTAATGAATAATTGATTTTCCAAAAATGAATTAATCATAATTAACCGTTCTGTCCTTCGGCCTGTATGTGGACAGACAGTAGAGCTACTCTTGGTGAGCCTGTTGGCTCCTGCTGGGTCCTGCTGGGTACTGCTGGCTCCTGTTGGGTCCTGCTGGCTCCTGTTGGGTCCTGCTGGCTCCTGTTGGGTCCTGCTGGCTCCTGTTGGGTCCTGCTGGCTCCTGTTGGGTCCTGCTGGCTCCTGTTGGGTCCTGCTGGCTCCTGTTGGGTCCTGCTGGCTCCTGTTGGGTCCTGCTGGCTCCTGTTGGGTCCTGCTGGCTCCTGCTGGCTCCTGTTGGGTCCTGCTGGCTCCTGTTGGGTCCTGCTGGCTCCTGTTGGGTCCTGCTGGCTCCTGTTGGGTCCTGCTGGCTCCTGTTGGGTCCTGCTGGCTCCTGTTGGCTCCTGTTGGCTTCTGTTGGCTCCTGTTGGGTCCTGTTGGGTCCTGTTGGCTCCTGTTGGGTCCTGCTGGCTCCTGTTGGGTCCTGCTGGGTACTGCTGGCTCCTGTTGGGTCCTGCTGGCTCCTGTTGGGTCCTGCTGGCTCCTGTTGGGTCCTGCTGGCTCCTGTTGGGTCCTGCTGGCTCCTGTTGGGTCCTGCTGGCTCCTGTTGGGTCCTGCTGGCTCCTGTTGGGTCCTGCTGGCTCCTGTTGGGTCCTGCTGGCTCCTGTTGGGTCCTGCTGGCTCCTGTTGGGTCCTGCTGGCTCCTGTTGGGTCCTGCTGGCTCCTGCTGGCTCCTGTTGGGTCCTGTTGGCTCCTGTTGGGTCCTGCTGGCTCCTGTTGGGTCCTGCTGGCTCCTGTTGGGTCCTGCTGGCTCCTGTTGGGTCCTGCTGGCTCCTGTTGGCTCCTGCTGGCTCCTGTTGGCTCCTGCTGGCTCCTGTTGGGTCCTGTTGGCTCCTGTTGGGTCCTGCTGGCTCCTGTTGGGTCCTGCTGGCTCCTGTTGGGTCCTGCTGGCTCCTGTTGGGTCCTGCTGGCTCCTGCTGGGTCCTGCTGGCTCCTGCTGGGTCCTGCTGGCTCCTGCTGGGTCCTGCTGGCTCCTGCTGGGTCCTGCTGGCTCCTGTTGGGTCCTGCTGGCTCCTGTTGGGTCCTGCTGGCTCCTGTTGGGTCCTGTTGGCTTCTGTTGGGTCCTGCTGGCTCCTGTTGGGTCCTGCTGGCTCCTGTTGGGTCCTGCTGGCTAGCATGTCCCGGTTGCTGGTAGTAACAACCATTTCAGCAGGTCTCCTTTGGATCCAGGTCCGTTAAACCAGAGAGGAACAGAACCCTGCAGGATGCCGGCCCGCCAGGACCCACTTTGGGCTCCACTGCTTTATAAACTGTCTTACCTGTAGACACAAGTTAGAAATACTATATTATTGATTGTTGATCATTGAAGCTACAGCTGGGTTAAATAGACATTAAAGAGTCCGGTCCAGTCCAGACCTTAGACGATCCGATCTGGACCTTAGAGAGTCCGGACCGGACCTGAGCGCTCTGTCTGACCCGAACAGGGGCGAGTCGTTTGACGGTACCACTGTGGGAATGGCGTCCCAGTCCTCCATGTGCTCCAGGGACCGATCCGGAGGCGTCAATGTGGTGAGGCCCCTCCGCTCCTCCACTTCCTGTCCACTTCCTGTTTCACCCGCCCACTTCCTGTTTGACTCGGCTCTGTTCCTCAGGACCACCTGGTCAGCGTTCTGGGCGTGGCCTCCACCGTCGCCCACGAGCTCGGACACAACCTGGGCATGAGGCACGACACGGCCGAGCGCCGCTGCTCCTGCGACAACGAGCCCCGCCTCGGAGGATGCATCATGGAGCCGTCAACCGGGTCAGAACCAGAACCTTCCAATCTACAGAGGCACTCTCCACATGACGGAGGGCAAAAAGCTGATTCTTCTTGTTTCCATCTGTAGCGGCGCCGTAGTCGAACCGTTAGCTAAATGAAACCTGGAGATGTAGCTTTAAAACTTGTTAAAGAATAACTCAGAACCACTCGCATTCCTTACTCTTGCTTTCTGTGTTGGCTACGCTACGCACTGACTCATTGCCATAGCAACCGACAACAACGCCACTAATGTATCAGGATCAAAAACACCCAAACTTTTCCTGGACAAAGAGCAGAACATTCAGTCCATTACAGTTTTATGTTGCAATTATTATTAAGTGATCACTGTAGTAGATTAGCTACTGCTGCTATTAGCTAAGCTAATGTGAGTTGCCTTATTTTATTTTTTAAATGAACCAAAACTCACTGAATTCCACAGCACATCTACATGTTAAGTTTGTCATAGTCAAGCTAGCATAACTGATCTACTTCCCTCTCCCTTGCTGTTTTTTAATTAAACTTCTTCCTGATCTAGTTATCTAGTTCTTGTAGTGATGACATTGTTTAGCAAAGCACTGCGTCTCTTTTTCTGTCATATTTCACACCTACATTTAAGATTTAGCACCTTATGTTGACAGCTGGTTATCAAGCTGTGGAGCCGTCCATAACTTAACAACTATGTTAACATGGCTGTTGCTATTAGTGCTAACACCTATTAGTGCTAACTGTTAAAACCTCAGCTGGTAGGAGGTCAAAGGTCAAATAAACCCTGAGAGTCCTTCCTACAGCTTCAGTTTGAGGAGATTTTGAGCAGGTAGTGCAGAACCTTCCTGTCTGAGTAGGAAGTGTTTGCTGACCTTTTGGCCGTGGCTAACAGGATTAGCCTGTCTGATCTCCCTGTGTTGTGGCTCACCTGTTCACTTCTGACCTCAGCTTCATGCCGGGTCAGCAGTTCAGCAGCTGCAGCGCCGCAGATCTGTCCGTCAGCCTGCTGCACGGCGGCGGCATGTGTCTATTCAACGTGCCGCAGCCCGACCGCCTGCTGGGCGGACCGCGCTGCGGGAACCTGTACGTGGAGAAAGGAGAGGAGTGTGACTGCGGCCTGCTGGAGGTACACAGCTGTACTCCTTAGTATTCTCTTATGCAGCTTGATTATTCACCAGGCCGCCTTAATACTTCAGTAATAATTGCATCATTAAATTGTGAATCAGCCTCTGGTTCTTCCTGCTGACGCTGCGCTCTGATTGGTCAGGAGTGTGATGACCCGTGCTGTAACGCCTCCACCTGCCGCCTGGTTCCTGGGGCTCAGTGCTCCTCAGACGGTATCTGCTGTGAGGACTGTAAGGTGAGCCGGGCTCCAGGTCCACAAATGAAACTCGTCTGGTTCCACCAGAATCTCACTAACGCTTCTTCTTCCTGGGTTCAGCTGCGCGCGGCGGGCTCAGTGTGCCGTGAGCCGCTGGGAGAGTGCGACCTACCTGAGTACTGCACAGGGTCCTCCCCTCACTGCCCCCCCAATGTGTTCCTGCAGAACGGGGAGGCCTGCTGGAACGGCGCCTCCTACTGCTACGGAGGAGTCTGCGCCGATATGGATTCCCAGTGCCAGATGCTGTGGGGAACCAGTAAGAAACCCAATTCAGAGTGATTCCAGTAAAAGTAGCAACACCGCTCCATCTGGACCAGTTTGTTCTGGTTCTGGTGTTAGCATTAGCATTAGCAGCTTCCATCTGAACCCAGTTGGTTCTGTTGTTAGCGTTAGCATTAGTAGCTTCCATCTGAACCCAGTTGGTTCTGTTGTTAGCATTAGCAGCTTCCATCTTAACCCAGTTGGTTCTGTTGTTAGCATTAGCAGCTTCCATCTGAACCCAGTTGGTTCTATTGTTAGCGTTAGCATTAGTAGCTTCCATCTGAACCCCGTTGGTTCTGTTGTTAGCATTAGCAGCTTCCATCTTAACCCAGTTGGTCCTGTTGTTAGCATTAGCATTAGCAGCTTCCATCTGAACCCAGTTGGTTCAGTTGTTAGCATTAGCATTAGCAGCTTCCATCTTAACCCAGTTGGTTCTGTTGTTAGCCTTAGCATTAGTAGCTTCCATCTGAACCCAGTTGGTTCTGTTGTTAGCATTAGCAGCTTCCATCTTAACCCAGTTGGTTCTGTTGTTAGCATTAGCAGCTTCCATCTTAACCCAGTTGGTTCTGTTGTTAGCGTTAGCATTAGCAGCTTCCATCTTAACCCAGTTGGTTCTGTTGTTAGCATTAGCAGCTTCCATCTTAACCCAGTTGGTTCTGTTGTTAGCATTAGCAGCTTCCATCTTAACCCAGTTGGTTCTGTTGTTAGCATTAGCAGTTTCCATCTGAACCCAGTTGGTTCTGGTTCTGTGTGTCCAGATGCCAGCAGCGCTCCATCCGTTTGCTTCTCATCTGTCAACAAACAGGGAAATAAATATGGAAACTGTGGTCAACAGGCCAACGGCTCTTACATCCCCTGTGCCAACTCGTGAGTAAACACTGATCTGCTCAGCCTACAAATCCCATGATGCCTCAGTGTTCCGGGTTCATCCGTCTGTCTCGTTGCGTCAGAGACGTTCTGTGCGGCAGGATCCAGTGTCAGGGCGGGACGGAGCGCCCCCTGCTGGGCAGCATCGCCCAGATCCTGACCGTCCGCTTCAACCACAGCGACCTGGTCTGCAGAGGGACGTTCTTCCACCTGGACGACGACGTGTCCGACCCGGCCACCGTGGCCCAGGGCACCGCCTGCGGGCCCGGCAAGGTCAGAGGGCACTTCCTCCCCGCTCAGCCAATCAGACTTCAGCTTAGATCTGATTGGCCTACAGGCTAACTTGTTTCCACTGGTTCAGGTTTTCTTTCTCATTCAGCCTTAAAAAGTTACATTTAGTGATGAGGGAGTTTTAAAGTATTAAGTATTTAAGTGTAGTTTATGATAGAGATACTTCTTTTTTGTGTGTAATAATAATAATAATAATAATAATGTTTATTCTTATTATTATAACTAATATTATTCCCTGTGTGTGTTTGTAGGCTTGTTTGAATCAGAAATGTGAGGATGCGTCAGTGTTCGGCGTGGAAGAATGTCGCAGGAAGTGCAGCGGTCATGGAGTGAGTCTCAACATTTCAGGCTTCAAAATAAAATCATTCAATAAAAAAACACATTACAAAACAGTAAAACCAAATACATGCATGAACCATCTGTTTTTTATTAATGTTAACCTCAAAACACCACAGAGTCCTGATTTAATGAGCAACGACTCCCGGAAACCTGCAGAGCAGAAAATACATAAAAACCTGAAATCAGTTCATTAATATCAAAGTAATTCGCTCTTATTAAAAATATATATTTTGATATGGTTTTAATTAATGCAATTTTGATATTATCTGCATTTTTTTTACTTCAAAAACTAAATATTTCTACTTATACATTTTCTTTTCAAGATTTTGTTAATCAATTCATTCAGTTTTTATACAGTATTTAAAAATGAAGTAAACCAATAAATAAAAGAGCAAATAATACCAAAACCTTCTAAAGTCAAAACATGTTGACTTTATAGTTAAAATGGACCATTAATATATTTATTTTTAATGAATAAGTGAATTAATGTTCTGCAGTCAAGACAGATTAAATATTATATTCTATAATAAATAAATGTTTAATCTAGTTTATATGCAAGTATTTTAGGATCTAAACCGTTTTTAAAGTGTTTATTATTTTTAATAATGTAAAAAACATCCAGAGAGCTTCAGGAAGCCTGAGGGAAAAAATATTTAATATTTATACAACGTCTGATTTTATGAAAACAAGTTTGGATTTTTTCTCCTTGGACCTGGGAGTAAATCTGGATTCTTGATTAAAAAAATGTTTAGCTGTATGAGTAATAACCTGGTCGAGTCCAGCTGGCCGTCATGTGATCGGCGGTCTACCTGTCTCAGGTGTGTAACAGCAACAGGAAGTGCCACTGCGACGCCGGCTGGGCTCCTCCTGACTGCAGGTTCTCTGGACGCGGCGGCAGCGTCGACAGCGGCCCGGCCGCCGCCGCTGCAGGTGCTTCCTCTCAGAACCAGAACCAGAACCGGCTCCGGTTCCGCCGCTGACCCGCCTGTTTCTGTGCTCAGAGTCCGATCCGGTCCGGGTCGCCCTGCTCCTCATCTTCTTCTTCATCCTGCCCGTGGTGCTCCTCTTCCTCGCTCTGCGCTTCCCCCGTTTCCGCCAGACGCTCTGCTGCCTCGGACCCAACAGCCCGTTCCACAAGGCCCGGCAGCACAACCGGTACCGCTGACCCAACACACACACACACACACACACACACACACAGACTTCACGCATAACTCTGCTCTTACCCACAATGCAGTGTGGCTGACTCTGAGCTGTGGGGTTTGGAGTTTGAACCCGCCCACGTCTGCAGGTACTGCTGGACCTGCCGGGTTCTGCTCAGCGATGGTTCTGTAGGCTCAGTGGTCGTCTGGAGTATCTGTGAGCGCTCAGTATCCTACCAGCTACCAGGCTCCAGTTTCCCTTAAAAAACTGAATTGTTTGAATTTACTGCAGAATTTCTCTAATCCCAACGGGTCCATATATTTACATACAGACCTCGTGATAAGTTGGGCTGAAGGAAACTCTGTTAACTTTATTCAAATAAATTGATGTGGTCATCATGATAAATATAAATAAATATAAATACACAATAACATGAATCCAACATTTAACAAACTGATCAAATTATTTTGCTTTATTGATGATTTAACCAAATTAAAGGGGGTCAAAGTGTATTGAATTGAGATGTTGTACCGAGTTGCTCCACAAGGTGGCGGTGCTTCCCCTGCTCTGCCAGTCTTCAACCAGTAAAGTCTCCATCTCATTTTAGCTTAGTTCCAGGTTGCTAACACATGGATGGAAATGATTCCCTTAAAGTTTTTAGCATCTAACATTTATTTCATCGCCCGGTCGTTTGTAGTCGATGTTTTCAGAGTGAAATAACTAATGTCTGTTAGCATTTCAGAGCTAACATGGTAGTTATCCTGCTAGCTTAGCAGCTAACATCTAAACTGTTAGCAGTGATTGTAGCGATCCAGAAATAAAGTTTGAACACCTCACTGCCTGAATTTATTCATAATAGTATAATAATATATCAGATTAGGTTTTGTTTTTCTAAGTGTGCTGGTAACATACTGACTGCTCAGACGTACTCGCTCCAACCCGACGGTCTGTGCTTTTAAATCTTCACCTCCCTGACTGATGTGATCACACCTGCTGTACATCCACTTAAAGCTGCACTCACAAACATCCCAGTATGGATCCTGATCAGAGCAGAGGGGATTCTGGGTAATGAAGTCCTCAGTGTTGAGCCCCTCAGTGCAGCTTTAAGTTCCTTCAGAGATCTGAGGATGAACCTGTTCCCGTCTGTAGCCGGGTAGTTGGCTGATGTTGTGTTTCCTGCTAAACTAACAACATGAAACCCAGAGCGGATCCGGACCGTTGCCGGTTCCGGCACCACTTCCTGATCGCCACTGTGTAACCATGACAACCGTCCTCCATGTTGCCCAGGACACCAGCGACGGAGCGAGTAGACGGTCGCAACGGAGAGCAGGTCCGACCGCTGCGATACCACCTGAACCCGCAGTCCGACGTCACGCTGGCGCCGCCCCACAAAGAGGTAACCATGACAACGGCACCACACACTGAGCGCTGGCCGGAGGAAAGAGTCTGGGGTTCATGACCTTTAAACTGGAAGCAGAATGTCTTCAGTTCTGGTCCTGTTGGGTCCATTTCCACAGAGACTCAGCAGAACTGTACCAGGTACCAGCAGCAGGGGGCGCAGTCCGCCTTCACCAGGCGGACCGACTGTCTGTGTGTTTATGGTTTAAGCAGCAGTGAACAGTGGAACCGTTTTCTCTCCTGATTGGTTTGGCTTCGGTCTCCATGGTAACCAGGTGTTTCATTTCTGCTCCAGGTTACAGGTGGGTCAGTAAGACAAACGTTTTGTCAACGTTAGCTTCCTGCTGGATTCAGATACGTTACTATGGAAACGGTCATAAACATGCAGCTTTGTTAGCTTATTTTGTTTCCAATATGTCTGTAACGATTAATCTGATTAATCACTTTCTGAAAACTTTGTTAATTTAGTGATCGATTAATCTTTAACTGGAGAACAAACTGAAAGAACAACACACTCAGATCAGATCTAAAACTGTACAAAAGTATAAACATTTTGAATAAATCTGTTCTACCTTCATTATTTATTATTGCTGTGAGGAAAAGAAAAACCTTCAACTCGTCACACGGAGCCAAACAGCAACAGCTTCACTTTATTGATCCATCGGTTTCTGATCAGGGTTCTTAAAGGTAAATTAGGAAAACTTTGCTGATGGGAGACCATCATGTTTGGAGCAGGAGAGTAAAACTGATAAAGGAAGAGAAATGAGCTGCTCTGATTGGTCGGATTTGAGGCTCCTGGTCGTGGGAGGAAGTGAAACGGCGAAGCGGCGTCTGCTTCCCTTCCTCTTCTATTAACGCTGCTGCTGCTGTCTGCCTCTGCTTCCTGTTTTCTCTCCAATCAGGTTCATGACAGGCCTGCTCCTCCCACTAAGCCCCTCCCCCCAGACCCCCCCCTAACACCCCCGCAGCAGGTAACCAACACCTGGCCGTTCAGAGTGTCTGTGCGTCCCGCTGCATCTCAGCTGCTGCTCTGTGGTTTGTGGCTTGTCGTCTCGGTCCAGACGTCTGTGTTGTTTTTATGTGGGATTGTTTATGAAATTATGGGAAAATGTCTCTTTTTCTATATCAACCACAGACTTTCATCAGCTGAAATAGATTAATTTTTTAAGAAAAGCAGAATATTATTTGATATAAAATATTTAGCTGATCTGAACGTTTATTTCATGATCAGAAGGTTTGAAGAACAGCTTGATTTTAACGATTACTGAATCACTTTACTGAACCAGTTTGTTCACTGAATCAGTTCACTGAATCAGTTTACTGAATCAGTTCCTTTACTGAATCAATTTACTGAATCAGTTTGTTCACTGAATCAGTTCACTGAATCAGTTTACTGAATCAGTTCCTTTACTGAATCAGTTTGTTTACTGAATCACTTTACTGAATCAATTTACTGAATCAGTTCACTGAATCAGTTTACTGAATCAGTTCACTGAATCAGTTTACTGAATCAGTTCACTGAATCAGTTTACTGAATCAGTTCATTGAATCAGTTCACTGAATCAGTTTATTGAATCAGTTCACTGAATCAGTTCACTGAATCAGTTTACTGAATCAGTTCACTGAATCACTTTACTGAATCAATTTACTGAATCACTTTACTGAATCACTTCACTGAATCAGTTCATTGAATCAGTTCACTGAATCAGTTTACTGAATCAGTTCACTGAATCAGTTTACTGAATCAGTTTACTGAATCAGTTTACTGAATCAGTTTACTGAATCAGTTCATTGAATCAGTTCACTGAATCAGTTCACTGAATCAGTTCACTGAATCAGTTTACTGAATCAGTTCACTGAATCAGTTCACTGAATCAGTTCACTGAATCACTATACTGAATCAGTTCACTGAATCACTTTTCTGAATCACTTTACTGAATCAGTTCACTGAATCACTTTACTGAATCAGTTCACTGAATCAGTTCACTGAATCACTTTACTGAATCAGTTCACTGAATCACTTTACTGAATCAGTTCACTGAATCAGTTCACTGAATCAGTTTGTGGCTCTCTGATGCAGTCGTTGCTCAGAACCCGATCGGTTCAGGGTAACTGCCCCTTTATCTTCCTCCTCCTGACCTTTGACCCGCTCTTCTTCTTGGTTTCATTTCTGCTGCTTCAGCTGGTTAAAGCGCGACCAGCTGCCCCCACCAAGCCTCTGCCTCCTGACCCTGTTGCCCCCGACAACCAGGTAGGCTCACCTGCAGCCTACCCGTCTGTCCTGATGTTTATATCCAGGCTGCTGAACTCTTTAAAACTCTTAATGTTACTAATTTTATTATAAAGTCACACAGATTCATATTAGCTGTTAATTTACTTTTTTGTTTTCCACATTTTTCTGTTTTAATTTTTTAAAAAACATTATTTTAGTATTAATTTATTTACTCATTTATTTAGATTTATTTTAACAAGACTGGAAACAAAATGCACTTAGAAAAGAATTTAATTTAAAATCTTACAATAAGAAGGAAAACCAAAATACAGAATAAACAAGAAATTATTTATTTTCTATTTTCTGATCTATTTATAGACTAGTCAGATTTACATCCTTTTTTGTTTTTATTTTATTTTATTTTTTTCACATTTTTTATTTTGATTTCCACAATTTCATTTTTCCAAAACATTACACTAACTTTATTTCTTTATTTTCACCCGGCTGGAAACAAAATGCAGACATAGGGAAATAGTAAAGAATATTTAAAATCAATATTAATAAATAAAACTGACTAAATGCTAAAGTGAGAACTTATTATTTATCTTCAGTCTCAGTTTTAACAACCAGTCTCTGTTGCTATGGTAACCGACCCGGTTCTGTCTGCACGCGGCCTTTCCCTCTTCATCTTCACTCTTCTCCTCTTCCTCCTCACTAACCTCTCAGCCGCCGGTGAGCCGACCTGCCCCGCCCAACAAGCCCCTCCCCCCTGACCCACCTGCACAGGTACGCCGCTCAGCTGCTGGTCTGATTGGCCGGACTGGATCATGTGATCATGGTAGACTCTAGAGGCTCAGGTCTGGTTGATGGATTTGAATGAGATGTAGTTGCCATGGCAACAGCTTTAGTAGTTAGTGAACCAATCAGCAGTTAGTTTATGAACGTTTTTCTGATCCGGTCTCAAACTTCTTCCTGTCTTCAGGTTTCTGTTCCACTAAAGCCCATCGTTCCCAAGAAGCCCCGCCCACTGGCCCCGCCCACTCAGCCTTTCCACCAATCAGAGAGCGGCTACGCCTCCAGCACCAAGCCGGCTGCGCAGGGCGCCGTGGCGCCTGCAGCCGCTCCTCACAGGTACCCATAATCCACCTGGACATCATCATGCAGCAGATGACGAGTTTTCTAAGATGTTCTAATGTTTTTCCCTCATCAAAAACAAACCTGAAGTGTTGCATTCTGGGATGACTTCTGGAGGCGGAGCTTCAGATAGAGCAGGAGTTTTTAAAAAGACAGAGGCCCACTTTCAAAGCGTGAAGTCAGGAAGTCAAATGTCTTAAGCCACATTTAATTTGGGTTTTATGAATGAATGAAGGTCAACCAGTCATTGGATTGTGTTTTAAAATGGCACCGTGTGCCTGGAAAGAACAATACTGGCCCTTTAAATACTTCCACAGAAATGTCAAACCTTCAGTCACCCGTCCATTTCACATGCTGGTTCTAACTGGACCGGTTCTGGTAGAGACGGTTTCCAGTCCGGAGATGGTTCTGGTCCGGAGTGGAAGGATCTTCCTGTTGGGAATCATATATTTTTTTAATCTTGTGCTTTCAATTTCTGGTCCGGACATTTCTTAAAATGGCCACCAGGATGTAATGCGGAAAGTCAGCAGCAGTTATTAGCGACAGCTAACCGAAAGGTTGGGTTCACTAACCACTAATTTCAGCTCTGCTGAAAACTAAATTTTAAAAACTGCAGAAGCCAACGCTACATCGCTAAACACAGAAGTAGCCGAAGCTAATGGTAAACACAAAAAATTAGCGAAAGCTAACTTTGCATACATGTAATAATAGCAGACGCTAACGCTAAACCAATAAAACATTAAATTAGCAGAAGCTAATGCTAAGCAGATAAACTCTGTGTTTGCAGACGACCTCCTCTTCGCCCGAGTCGGCCGCCGGTTCCACCAAAGTTCGAGTCGTCGCCTCCGCTTTAACCCCAGAGGCGCCGAGCTGCTGCTGGACGGAGCGGCCGAAGGTGATGATGAAGATGATGAAGATGATGATGAAGATGACTTCCTGTCGTCGGATCCGGTCCTGCAGGAATCCGACCGCCTCTCAGTGCCTTGCTCAGCAGCGCCACACAAACATTCAGGATTCAAACCTGCTGCTGGTGGCCTTATAGCGCCCCCTGCTGGCACCACAGGATTCTGTGCCTTGCTCATGGACACACTGGACAGAAAGGGGTCAAAGTTCAGACGGTAGAGTTGGAGGATCAACGCCGTGTCTGATTGGACGGAGGAGGAACCAATCAGGTTCTTTATATTTCCATGAACTCCCAAAGACTTCGGATTAAACCGGAGAAAAACGGATCTGAAGATGTTTTCAGTCCAACGTTCACAAATATTTCCAGCTCAAGTTTTATACAAAATGTTGTGAGAAAAATCATTGCAGTCGATTCGTTTAGGAATAAAATATCCCACATCACCGTTTCTTCTTCTTCCTCTTCAGTTGGTAGCTCCTCCCAGCGGGTAGACGACGGTTCTGACCCGCTCAAACCTTCAGAACCTTCTGGACCTAACCAGTTTCTACATCCAATCCTAGACGTCCACTGCTGCAGGTCTTCCTGGTCTCTGTCCAATCAGGGAGCAGAGACTCTCCACATATTTAACTCTATGAACGTGTTATGATAAACGTCCCATAGAGAAAAATGTAGCTGTTCAGTAACTGAATATTTACTGTAGTTAAATATTCGGTTCTGTTGGATGGTTCTGCTCAGACTCTGAAAGTGAATCTGTTGCTTTAAATCATCAACAGAACATTTCTATGTTGCTCCAAGCTAACGGGGCGTTTCCGTTGCCAGGACCGTTGCTGTCCAAATGCTTTGGTGTTTGGGTTTCCCATCTGTTGAAAGCAGAAGATGATTGGTCCAGGAGAGAAGAACATGATGCTTTGCTGCGTTTGTTTCTGTCTACAACAGTAAAATCATTTCTCTGATCCGTCCTTCCTTCTCTTGCTCAGCTGTAAAAATCTTCCTGCCGTTTTCTTTTTCGTGTTCAGACTCAGCTGACGGTGCCGTCGCTCCACCCTCACCGACGCTTTCAATCTGTTGCTATGACAACGATCAACCACCCAAACAATCAATTTAATCATTTAAAGTAATCAATTTGACCAGCGTTGGCATTAAAAGATAAGTCAAAAGATTCAGAAGTTTTTCAAAGAATAGAAAATTCAAAGATTTTAACCAAGTAGAGCAGAACCTGGATTTATTTCTGTTGAAAACATCTGGAATATTTGGTTCTATTTTTCCAGCTGAAGGAAAAATTAGTTTCTGTTTCCAAGAATTTAAAGTATTTAAACTGAGCAGCAAATGAAGGAGGAACAGGAAAGTTCTGAGACACAAGAAGATATTTGGATGTTTTCCCTCCATCATCCCTCCATCATCTCTCCATCCCTCCATCATCCCTCCATCATCCCTCCATCATCTCTGGTCATTTCCTGATTTTCTGCAGAAGAAGAAACTCTGTCTCCGTTCTGCTGCTTCCTCTCTAAGTTGAGTGTAAATGTGAGGCGGCGTTTGGACCCGGACCAGAACTTCCTCCTCCTTTCTCTAAGTGGTTTTCAGAGAAGCGTGTTTAAAGTTCCTGGCCTGTTATCTGCTGCATTTCATCACATCCTGGAGCGCTGCCTCCTCTTCCTCCTCCTCCTCTTCGTCGCCTCTGACCTCAGCCTGAAGGGAGGAAGCTGCGGTTGTTCTGATCGTCACTCTGAGTGCTGCTGCTCTGCGCTCCAGACCCGACCCGACCCGGCACGCTGCAGCATGGCCTCTTCGCTCACCCTCCTCTTCCTCAGCCTGCTGGGCTCCTCGCGCGCTCTTCCTCCTCGGTTCTCCTTCCCGCTCAGTAAGTCGCCAGCTGAATGATTATCGATCGGCTCTGATCGGCAGGTTGCTGCTTTCAGACGAGACGATGAAGAAATGGCAGCGTTTGTCTTCCTCTCTGACAGTTTCCTGCCTCAGAGCTGGTTCTGATTCTGGTTCTGGTTCTGCTGCTGGTTCCGCCGTTTGGGTCGGAGAACATCTGATCAGAACAATGGCAGAAGTTTGTTTCCATGATTGGGTCCAGAGTGAATAACGGTGCTGCTACGCCCAGTTTGACGGTCCAGCTGTGCTGTCATCTCCCAGAGGAACGGAGCCGTTCTCTCCCTGCTGGAGCAAAACAGAAAAACAGTTTCAGCCTCTGGATTTTAGATTCATTTGAATTTTAAGTCAGATTTTTAATCAATTTAACTTTATTTAATCAGCATAAACAGCTTATTCAGTCCAGAACAATCCAGTCAGCAGCGCTTCGGGTTTTCTTCTCCTGACCAAGCATGTGGCGACAGTGGACAGGAATCACTTCCTCTCCACTGAGAGGAGAACATCCAGCAGAACCAGAACCGGATCCGGCTGACTGGTCGCTGGCGAGACAGGAAGTACAGAGAACCGCGTCGCCGTCTGTTTGTTTCATTCCAGGGTCCGGTACTGGAAACCAGAACCGAGTCGCCAAAATGACCAACATGGCCGCCGCGCTCAGCATGTCTGCCTTCATGAAAACAACTTATAACCAGAATGTGATTCATCAAACTGAGCAAATCTGGCAACCAAACCGTAACCACAGCTGGTTCAATGTTCAGAACGTATTTGTTTAAAAACAGGTTATGATTCCTGATGCTCTGCAGGCGTTAAAGATTCAGAACCAAACCGGTTCTGGAAATGAAACCTGACAGATACTGAGGCTTTTTAAACATTAAAAACTTTACATGCAGCATAAAAACACTTTTATGTCATCAGAGTTACTGTGTGTTTATTTATTTAAATTAAAAATAATTCAATAAGCTTATCACACAAGCAGCTTATGGAAATATTAGGGAACAAAAACATCCGAAGCTTCGCTGAGCTGCTACATCATGAAGGGAAATGATTGATTTGTTGATTAAATCCTCATCAATATAATCCCACAATCTGAAACCACATGAATTTATTTTAACTGATCAACCAGAGGAGTTATTTATGGTGTAACATTACTGATGACTGTCCTGGGTGTTCCTCAGGGATGTGTGTTGGTGACACTTTATGTTTGTGAAGGACTTTGAGGTTTCAAACGGGTCCAGACCTGCAGTCCTTCCTGAAGGATCCTGCGACGCCTCCAGCCCAGACGGGTCACGGTTCCTCCACAAACTTCAGACTTTTATCAATGTTTGTTTGTTGCTGGGTGTTTTTATCGTATCAATCAGAGGCGTTTTGTTTCCTGTGACACAAAATTTGCTCTACCGATTATTTGAAGGCGCTCAGACAAAGCGGCGCGTCTCTGCATCTGTGAACCGCATCCTGTCTGAGGAGAAGCCCAGAAACAGGAAGCTGCCACTGAACAGGTCAGCTGACAGACGAACGCAAGTTTCTTCACCTGGCCTGTTTTTGATCACTTTAATTCACGTCTGAGACTCAGGCAGACTGACGGAGGCAGACCTGACGGAGGCAGACCTGACGGAGGCAGACTGACGGAGGCAGACCTGACGGAGGCAGACCTGACGGAGGCAGACCTGACGGAGGCAGACCTGAGCTCAGCGACGGCCCCTGTGGGTTTTCAGATCAGCCTTCAGGTTGCTGTTAAACACTTTGACCTCATTTTCTCACTAAAAGTTTCCACTAAAACCCCGAGACAAACCGAGCAGACGTTTGATGACACAGACTCATTTTTAGATTTGATCTGGTTTCCGGTCGATCTTTCATTTCATTCATTTAAAAAAAGTTAGCAGCATATAAAAGTTCCTTATAATATATATAAAACAGCCTTATTGTTAGTCATTCTGTATAAATCTCAAAACAGAAACTCCTCACGTGATGCGGTGCAGCTAATGATGTTTATTCTGTTCCCAGAATGCATTGCTGCTGCAAAGCACCAAGCAAACAGTTCAGAACCTGCTGATGTTCCACAGAATCAGTTCGCAGTTAGCAATAAACCTACAAGTGTAACGACAAGTTCGAACCTGCGGAGGGCGCCATGCTGCGTGGTTTGCATGTTGTGTCATTGTCATGGTGGCTATCAATATGGCTGAACTTGGTGCTTTAGGATTAGCTTACGCTGAAGAACCGTCGGCCCATCAGACCAACCGGTTCTGTTGTTTCTTCTCAGACTCACCAGAAAGACCTTTGGTCCACTTCAACCTCGCAGACGTCAGCGACACCACCACACTGTTGCTTAGCAACGACAGCTCCACCCTTTACGTCGGAGCTACAAACGCCATCCTCTTGCTGAATGTCAGCCGGAGTGATGTCATCAGCCTGTGGGGTCAGGTGAGCCTCCGGGTCATCCAGGTGACGCGTCTGACTTCCTGCTTTGACACTCAGGTGCTTGTTGTGTCCAGGTGACCTGGCGTCCGTCCGAGGCCGACAGAAAAGACTGTGCGTTCAAAGTGCAGGATCCGGAGGTAAACGGGGATCCGATTGGTCCGATTCCACCCAGAACCCAGTCTGATGGAAGAGGAAACCCTTACCACTGCTGCATTTTCAACCCTGAAACGATCTTTTCTAATATTTCCATCATACAATATTTTAACTGCAACATCAAAAACTGAGAAATGCAAGAATGGATCAGGAGCTGGTCGGTTGGGTCGGTTCTCCAGAATGTGGGCAGGAATGATACGGGTTTTATTTGAGTTAAAGGAAGCACTCTGAGTTTCACTGAACCATGATTTAACTGACCGATCTGCAGCCATCTGCAGATGAGAAATGGGCCAAACACACAACCCTGTGGAACTCCATAACTGTCCCGTTGTCCTCGGGTCAAAATGACCCACCACTGTGTTCAAACTCCCCAAACATCCACGAAATGTTATTTTAGGACAACAGGAGGGATAATTGCAGCTGGATCTCAATATTTAAATATCTTTAAGGTATTTTTCACAGTTGGAAAGTTCACATGGTGTCACTGTTGGGACTTTCCCTGTGAGAAAAAGCCTCTGCTTGTCATGAACCGATGGTCTGTGGTTGTTCAAGATGACAAATACACCAACCACTAGTTTAGCACTTCACTAACCGAAGATGATTCAAAACCTGCCTGTGGAGTTTCAGCCATTTATCTCCTCTGTTGCCCCAAAATGAGCCCTTCCACACTTTGACTACCTCCAGTCTCAAAGCTTCAGAAAGTTGCTGTGAATTTTCAGTTGTTCAACATGAAAAACCAAACAGACCCAGAACTGCCATCCGTTCTAAACCTTCTCTCAGATCTCAGATTAACCGTCTAGAAAACCGAGTTTTGCTTCATCTCTGAGCAGGAAACCATTTGGTCGATCAGCCAAACGCTTTCCTTCACTTGTTCAAAGTAACATCTGCTCCAGGGCCATCTGTGTTGTTTCCTTTCTGCTTGCAGGTCGACTGTCAAAACTTTGTCCATGTTGTTCAGCGAGTAAACTCCACCCACCTGTACGTCTGCGGCAGCAACGCCTACAACCCTCAGCAAGCCTTCATCGTGAGTCTTCATCCTGTTTTGAGAGGCGGGGATGGAAACAGCTATTAGTGACTCCACAGTCAGGAGAGCAGAGAAGGTCACAGCTTCTGTTTGTCTCCTGCAGGACATGGAGAATATGTGGATGGTCCAGCAGAACGAAGCTAGAGGGCGCTGTCCGTTCAGTCCTTTTGAACGGAGCTCTGCAGTCATCATTGGTTAGTTTGAGTTTTACATCAACATCAAGATGTGCAGACAGGGCAGGTTACAGAAATGTTTTATGTTGAGTGCAGTTTCTATTTGAAGTCTATAAAAACTTAAGAAGAGTCAGGAAGTCTGGACCAAGACCGTCCTGTTGGACTCCTGGAGACTCTGGGTTCACTGGAAGACGTCCATCCTTACAGTCGCCTGATCCCAGAAAACCTGCTGCTGCCTGGACAAGCTCTGTGGAACCTCCTTCTCAGGAGCAGACGGTTCTGGAGCTGACTGGACCTTCTTGTTGGCAGCTCTTCTTTTTTGATGAGCTTGATAACTTTCCTTTCAGCTGCTCTTATGAAAGGCTGTAGCTTCTCTTCGTAGAAAACCACTGAAGATTAGACTAATTAAAGTCATAATCATCATCATCTGCTTATCCGGGTCACTGTGGCAGCAGTCTCAGCAGACGTCCCCCTCCAGCTCCTCAGAAGGAACCCAGGTTCAGTGTTTCTAGACCAGCAGAGATGCATGGAAACATCTCCCTCATCAGGCATCCAGAAACAGTTGACTCCTCTCGATGTGAAGGAGCAGCAGCTCTACTCCAGACCCTCCTCGCCCTTTCTCTAAAGAAGAGCCCAGAGTGAAGAGGAAACTTATTTTGGCTGCTTGTATCCTGGATTTCACTTTTTTTAATCAAGACCTAAATTTTATGACTGAGAAATTTGTGAACAAGATCCCAAATACTTGAACGTCCCTCCAAGCTGGAGAAGAGAATCGGCCTTCCCGGTGAAGAACCGTGGTCTCTGATCTGTAGGTCTTGGCCAGACAAAGCAAAAGGATGCATGACTTCTGCAAAAATCAAGAGATGAAATCCACTGATGCCCCAACTGGACCCTCCAGAAATCCTATCAATAAGTTACAAAAAGGTGACAAAGGGCGATGCGAACCAAGCTCAGAGTACAGAGGACGGAGAGCCTCTAGTGAAGGGCCCCGGAGTCCGTACCCTGGGGCCCTTCCTACAGTCGCCCATGTCTCCTCATAAACCAAACCGTCCCTCCAGTTAGAAGCAGTCCATGTGTTCAGTGTTTCTCTTGTCATGCAGACCAGGAACTCTTTGCTGCCACAACCACCAACTTCAAGGGAAGCACGCCACAAATTTCACGATTCCTCAGCAAAGATGGCCGCCCAGACATCAGCCTGGACTCCTCCATCAGTTTGCTTGAGGGTGAGTGGATAAACTCTCTGAAGAAACTGATTAGAAACTGTAATCTTTGATCAGATTATGAATTTCTTGACTGAATTTCAGTAAAACCACACAGAAGTGGGTTTAGAGTGAGATCATAGTTCCTCATTTCACCCTGAGTGATTCAGTTCCTCTTTGTGTCATAAGAGATGTTGCTCTCATTTTGAAACATCCTGTCCTTGTTTAGAGATTGGCCAACAGGACAGATTTGAAAAAGCCTTCAAAGTTTCACATCTGGTTGAAGAGACGTCCATCTGCTCCCAGATCTGTTTTCCCTGCATTCGTACCTCCTGAGTTTCATCTTCACTCAACACTTCCTGCCTTTTCAGATCCAAAATTTGTGAGCGTGTCATTGGACCCGGCAGAACAGAAACTCTACTTCTTCTTTTCTGAAATCGGGAAGGAGTTCAGCTTCGTGGACGAGCTTCAGATTCGGATTCCCAGAGTGGCTCAAGTCTGCAAGGTTCTGGAGACGCAGAGCAGCGATTCGTGACCCGATGGCGGGTCAGAGATGATAACGCTCTGCCGGTTTCACAGGACGACGTTGGAGGACAGAGGATTCTGCAGAAGAAGTGGACATCCTTTGCCAAGTCTCCTCTGCTCTGCCAGCCTCCAGAACAGCTTCCCTTCAACATCCTGGAGGACATGTTCACCCTGCAGCCACCAGAGGGCGCCGACGCCTCAGAAACACTGTTTTATGGCGTCTTCACCTCCCAGTGGTGAGGCTCCATCTCATTCCTGATGGTGCTTTTACTGACCCGGCTAACAGGAGAACCTCGGTTTCAGGTCCAGGCGGTCTGAGTCTGCAGTTTGCACCTTTAAGCTGAAGGACATCCGAGACGTTTTTGCAGGAAGCTTTAAGACGCTGGAGAAGGGAAGGTATCAACTGAAACCCCCAACAGGACGACAACACCTGGGACAGGTGAGAACATCCACACCCACCAAAGTACCACTCCTAGCGGTCAATCTGGGCCTCCTTTCCACTTTCTGTCTGAGTCGGTCAATAAAACCAGAAACTCACGTACAGCTGCGTAAAAAACGGTGTCACTGGTTTCTGAAATGATTCTGATCTATTCCAGTCTGAACGACCAACAGAGACATTAAAGTGTCTTTAGCTGTTTCTGTCTTTGTAGTTATTTAGTAAGAAATGTGGACATTTGGATCAAACAGGACAAAACTTTGGACCGATCCCAACCGGACCTCTGGACCGGAGGGAGCGCCGAACTTCAACAGTCTTCCTGCAGTTCTTGATCTTCATTTTGTGAAGCTCATGTCTGACTCGATTTAGGAAAAGACAAACTAAGTCCAAATGTTTGCCTTAAATGAAGGAACATTTCTGTGGTTCCCACTCGTGCCACGGTCCAGTACCGTCTCCATGGAGACGTTAACGCGCCAGCGTTGTTGATGGAGGCCAACAGACGGTGGATTTTTTTATCTTTACTGATTTTGGGACAATTTAAAATGATTCTGAATCGTAATAAGTGAAAATTGTGATTCTTGTGAATCCATTTTGGCAGCCATAATAACGATCCTTCTCGTTCCCGACAGTGCGGCCTCTCCAACTCCTCCGACGCTCAGCTTTCTGAGGTGAAGATGAGCTACCTGACCGACAGGAGCGTGAAACCAGTTGGACCAGTTTTTGTTTTTCCTGAGCAGAAATACAGTCGTGTGGTCGTCATGAAGACAACAGCGGCCAACAGCCGGCAGTACGACGTCCTGTTCCTCCTCACCGGTGAGACGCTGAACTCAAAGGGGCAAAAATTAACTGAGAAAAAGTTTCTGAAAGACTTTAAATAGATGCGGTGGCGGACACGTTTCCACTAACCTGCTGGTAGCTGGGCGAATCCTTCCTTTGGCGCTTCAGTGTTTGTGCTAACCTTGAAATCGGTTAGCACAGGGCGTGTTGTGGTGGCGTAGGGGACAGCGCGACCCACATTTGGAGGCCTTGAGTCCTCAACGCGGCCGTCGTGGGTTCGATTCCCGGAACCGGCGATATTTACCGCATGTCTTCCTCCCTCTCCTTTCCTGTCAGCCTGCTGTCATATAAGAGACACTAGAGCCACAAAAGACCCTCTGGAGGGGAGAAATAAAATCGGTTAGCACACTTAGCTTCCCTGAGCGACATTTCCAGAATCATCTTTTCAAACTTTCATTTCAATAAAGTTCAACGTTTGTGTTGAAGTTAGACGTTTGTATTCATGCTCTTATTTTGAAATCTGTCTGTGCAGCAGTTCTGTTTCCTGTCATGTTTTTGAACGAATGAATGAATGAATGAATGAGTTATACAGAAGAATCCTGTTAATTGTACCCAGAATGCATTGCTGTAGAACCACAGGCTGCAGCGTTTTAGCGTTAGCTTCATTGGTGTAGCGCCTTGACATCATCAGATCTGTTGTTTCTGTTTAGTGTTAGTTTGGCTAGCGGTGCCGGTTCTGAACTGAATCTTGATCAGAACCGTTTCTTCGCCATCCAGAGTCCGGGTTCCTCCACAAGGCGGTTCCTTCGGATCAGGACCTTCGAGTCGTCGAGGAGATCCAAGTGTTCAGGGAACCTCAGCGGGCCAAAAGCATGATCCTGTCTTCCTCCAAGGTAGACCTCACACCACCACACCTGCATGGTTCAGCTGCTTCACGGTGCGGTTCTGGTTCTGGTTCTGAAGGGACTCGTGTATGTGGGAACGTCTGAGGGAGTGACGGCGGTACCGGTGGCCCGGTGTCTGAGCTACCGGAGCTGCATGCAGTGCATCCTGGCCAGGGATCCGCTGTGTGGCTGGAGTCCGACCCGCAGAACCTGCACGGGTCTGGACGGCGCCGGCGACGGCATGTGAGTGGATCTTCTCACCCAGAACATCAGAAATGATCAATATGATCTGCTGCTAGATTAAAATGATAAAAGAGCAACAAATGTGCAGAATAAACAACTTTTCTCTGTATGTTTATAAAAAGAATCCGCAGCATGTTGAACCTGCAGCGGTTCTCACTCATTCATATCCACTTAAAAACTTTAAAATAATGGTCAAAGTCATTTTTGGACAAACAAAAATTACCACTTTTTTTTTTACACGTTTTAGGTCAAAAAAATATTTTGTCATAATTTAAAAGTTATTTTAACTCTCTCCTCTCTCATCGTTGCGTTTTCTTCTACCTCTCCGGTTCAGACTCAAACAGCAGAACCTTGATATTAGCACCTAGCATATTCCATTCACCCAGGGTGCATTGCGGCGACGTAAACAAAATGGTAACATCTGTGTGGCAATATTTAACTTACATAAACTAAACAGCCTGCAGTTTTTTTGCTGTTTTGTTTTTACATCTAAAATAATTTTTTTAAATATTTTTTATAAAAATGTTTTTTATAAAAAATATTGCTGCAACTAACAAAAATAATTGACCCTTAAACACTTTATTTAAGAAAGAAGCGGTCGACCAGACAGAATGATGGAAGCTGTTTGTTTTGTCTCAGAGTTCAAAGCCTGGAGAAAATCACGGGGGACGAATGTCAGCCGGCAGAACGGATCCTGCAGCACCGAGGTAACTTCCCCAGCATCCAGACGACCCAACAGAACCTGCTGTGGGGGAAACCTTCACCGCTGTCCGTCGTTCTTTCCTGCAGACGTCTTTGTCCGGCTGCACGAAGTCGTGACGCTTCAGTGTGTGAAGCCGTCTAACCTCGCCGTGCTGCGCTGGAGCTTCGCAGACGACCTGGTTCTATTGGACCGGCTCTTCATCCAGGCAGCGAACGGCAGCCTCCACTTCCAGGCCTCCTCCGGGACCTTTGGGATCTACCGCTGCGAGGCGGAGGAAGACGGACTCATGGAGGTGGTGGCGAGTTACGACGTCCGGCAAGCGGTCAGTCCTCGCCATCTGTCGAAGGTCCACCAGGATCCGGCGACCCGGGGCCCGGAGGAGAGGTCTGTTGGGACCGAGAAGCCGGCAGTGATCCCGGTTTCAGACGCATCAGAGGATGAAACCTTCATCACCAACGACTCCGACCCAGAGGAGCGCGTGACTCAGGCTAAAGGTGATCCGTTTTCCGTCCAGGAAATAGTCCCGACCTCCAGGAAGGACAGCCGGTCCATGAAGAACCCGGCTGAGGAGGCACCGACCCAGAAGAGCTACCACAGCGAGCTGGTGGTGGTGTCCCTGCTGCTGGCCGCTTGCGTCCTGATCCTGGCGGTCGGCGCCGTCCGCTTCTGGAGGCGGCGGAGCGCCGGTTCCGGGTCCGACCGGCTGCCGTCTGCAGACAACGGAACCAGAACAAACACGTCCATGGAGATCCACTCACTGAGCGCCCTGGAGAACGCGGGTCCGGACCGAACCGTCATCCCGTGATGGAGGTCTGGACGGGTCCGGACCGAACCGTCATGGGGTCCAGTGGCGGCTCCGGGCCGTTCTGAGGCTCCAGAGTCATGAAGGACTTCCCAGCAGTTCTGACCCGTTTTCATTCACCTTTAGGTCCAGTAGATTCTGTTCCCAGTGACTCAGTCTGAAGTTCAGAACCACAAATCCTTCAACGTTCAGATAGTTTCAGTTTAAAGGTGTAGCGCCCTTTTACAGCATGATCAAGTAACGGTCACCTAGTCAGAAAATGTTAGATACACAAATATCAAATGAATAAAAAGAAATGAGACTTCCTGATTTAACGTCTTCAAATTGGGCCTCTGTCTCTTTAAGAAGCTCCTGCTTTTCCTGAAGCTCCGCCTCCAGGAAGTCGTCCAACATGGCTCCTCTATTAACCCTTTACAACCCTTTGCTTTGAGCAGCAGCTCCTATAAAGAGCTCAGTTGATTGCTAATTGCTGCTGGCTAGTCTGAAGGAGTCTGTGGGCGGAGCTGCGCCTTGGAGGCGGAGCCAGGTCCACCACCTGATAATCTATTCAATAAGAACCTGACACAGGAAGCTGGGTTTTATTTTCAGGTTCTAAAGCGGGAAAAAAGTAAGAACAAAAAGTTTTTAGCGTTTTATTTCTAAATGCGTATTCTAAAATAATAACTTTTCTTTCTGTCCTTTTCCTGAAAAAATTAATCCATGTTCTGCATGAATATGTCCCATGTAGAGTGATGTGTTTAAGCCGGTAGGTTACAAAACGTTTCTGCAGCACAGCAGCAGTTTGACTTTAATGTTTGTAATTTTTCATCTTATTCTGTTAAAAAATGTAAAGTTTTCTTTGCTATTTTAAGACATTTAAATTTATTTCTGTTCTTCCTCAGACTGTCCATGTTTCCTGTGCAGCCGGTTTCTCAGGGACGATTTGTCATGAATTATTTATTTTGTCCTGTTCTTTCAGACTCAGATGTAATTTATGGCTGTAAATATTTCAGTGTTTTTCAGACACGATCAGCTGGTTTTCTGCTCCTCTTTGTGTTTTTATTCTGTTTGACTGTGGCGCCCTCTGGTGGCACAAAGTATGTTTGTAAATTCATGTATTAATCTGACAGATTAATAAAAGCTAATAGTTCTGATTGTTGTTTCTTTTCATGATAAACTTGAAGTCCTCAGACTGATCACTGATCTGTTGGATTAAAACCAAATCATAAAAATCTGATCAAGATAAATATGAAAATAAATCTATTAAATGTGTTTTGATTGTTAATTTGATCTGAGATAATCAGATGGATTTGTTCCGTCTCACAGAAACTGAGGTTTTCTAGTTGAACTGAACACTTTGGTTCTGGTTTGTTTGGGTCCCCCAGGCCTTCCTGGAGGTTTGGGTCAGGCTTGTTCTGGGTTAGTTACTGATACGTTCCTTCGCTCCGTACTCCAGACGTCCTGCTGTGACGAGGCTCAGAGTGAGAAGAAATAACTTAAAAACTTTTAATAACCGAGTTCTACAAATCAGGAGAACATTTTGCTCTTCGTACCTGGAGGAGTCCTGTGGAAACCCGTCCAGGTGTGTAAAGGCTCTGATCGTATTTTCATCAATAATAGAGGAGAATGATGATAATCATGGTTTCCTTCTGGACTTGAGTCTGTGGGTTTTAATCTACGATGAACCATAAACTGATCTAAATGCTTTTGTTTGATAAACAACAGGAAGGTGAATGAACTGAGACACCTTTATTTTTAAAATGTTGGATCATCTGATCTGATCTGAGGTTGGTTCAGTTTAAGATGTAGAGAGAAGCTGCAAGAAAACTAAAAGAAAGGTCACTTCCTGTTCCGCCTGTGAACAGGAAGTGACATCATCGCTGATCAGATTTCTAAAGACTCAGGATGGTTCCTGGAGGTGAAAAGGTTTCCTGGAGCTTCATGTTCCTGCTGGCAGGTGAGAAGTTTGATCTTCATCAGGAAGAAAAAAAATTAAATCTGTGTCAATAATTTCTAAAGTTTGACAGCAGAGATTTTCTTCTTCCTCTCTTTATTTCAACTTGCTGGTTTTCTGACCTGACGATGTTTTTACTGATCCAGGATGAACTAAAACTAAATCCAAACTGTTTTAGAGTTTAGATGTTTGTTTCTCAGTTTATGATAGAAATCCAAATCCATTTAGACCTGCTTCAACTGTTTCCTTTTTACGGATCGTCAGAACAAAACGGTTTCATCAGTTTTCACTAAGATAATCATCTTAAACTGTTCCTCCAGGAGCCGCGGCCCAAACGATCCGGTACCGGTTTGGATCGACCTGTGCAGTGAGAGGATCGACTGTCATCCTGCCCTGCTGCTTCACTCCTCTGAAATCTTTCTCTCCTGGAGGAAGAGAGATTCCTCTGAGGATCGTCAGAGTTCTCTGGTGTAAGAATCATGAGATCTGTCAGGGAACGACTCCGTCTGTTTACGACAGCAACTCAACGGCCAGAGAGCCTCGGTTTCATTACCTGGGCAACATGGAGGCAAACTGCACTCTGCAGATCAGAGACGTTAAGATGGAGGACCAGGGAACCTTTAGATTCAGGATGGAAGCGGATAATTCTGCTGGACATTTTACAAACCGGACTGGAGTCAACATCTCAGTGGCTGGTAAGATCAACGTGTCGCATTCAGACAATAATCACAGATATTGATGGAAACTAATGAGAACGTTTCACTCAGATGTGATCAAAATGGAGATAAAGAGCTCCAGCAACAAGTCAGAGGTCAGCAGAGGTCAAACTGTCTCCCTGCAGTGCACCACTTCAACCTGCACCTTCACTCACCTGGAGGTCACCTGGAGGAAAGATGGCCACGCCCTCCCAGGGAACGGCTCCGCCCTCCAGCTCGGCCCTCTGACCGCAAAGGATTCTGGGAACTACAGCTGTGCTCTGACGAGGAACATGGAGACCCAATCAGAGCCGTTCAGCCTGCAGGTGGAGGAAGAGAAGGAGGAGGAGGAGGAGGAAGGTGGGTTCTGGTTGGTTCTGGTTCTGGTTGGTTAAGACCCAAATGTAAGGCTCCAGTCGCTTCAATCTAACTTCCGCCCATTTGCCTAGTCAAAGCCTGGTTCATTTAGTGAGCTGTGAACACTAATCGACCTCTGACCTTTGGTCTGGGTTTGGTTGAAGTGAACTCTGGTTCGGTTTGAATGTGAACGCCAAGCGGACCACAGAGCAGGACTAAAGAGAAATCCTCCAACACTAACATCTGACGCCTCCATCTTGTTTCCATCTGGTGAAGAAGGAAGTTGCTCTCAGTGTCTTCAGAGGTTTTTGTGTGGTTTCCTTCAGTGGTTGTTGGTGCAGCGCCCCCACAGGCCAGGAGGGGAACAGGTTGGTTTGACTCAGAACCACAGCAGCTGCAGGTGGAGCAGATGTTCTGGTTCCAGTAGAACCGGGTCGACCGGACTGAATAGAAAAACATTCTGAGTATAAAATCCTGCAAAATGTTTGGATTTGAATGAGAACCAAAAACAGGAGGCAGAAGGTTGTAGGTTTGGTGTCGCTGTTGGCCCAGTGATCCGGTTCTGATGTTCTTCTGACCCGATCAGGAAGAGTCGGTTCACACGGATCCAACATATTATCAAAATATTAATAAATGTTTGATTTATATTCAGTGACTGGATACCAACCAGGGAAAGGATTTAATTTAACAGAGTTTATGGAAACAAATCGCTCACTGAACTGCAATCAGTTTTAGATGCTTTTATTGATTATTGGGAACAAAATGATCAGCAGAAACTCATGAATCAAAGTGAATTATGGGAAATGTGGTGTGGGGGTTTCCATGTTGATGATGTCATCAGTTGTAGGCATCCTTGTTGGTCTGTGATTGGCTGGATGGTGCAGCCAATGGCAGCTCTGGGGTCTGGACAGGCTCCGCCCCCAAGTCACCTGGAGAGAGGATCAGAAAGCTAAAAGCAGAAGGAGAAATGATCTAAACCCTGCAGACGTTCCAGCAGAACCGACCTGTCTTACTGGTCAGTCTGGTTCCCAGTTCCTTCCAGAAGGAGCAGGCGTTCTGCCTCAGGCCCTGCTGACGCTGCAGGGCGGGGCTTAGCTCCAGGTAGGTGGGCGGGGTCTCAGCGGTGACCGGCTGCCAGCGGGGCAGAACTGACTCCGCCCACACGCGGGATGGGTTCGGGTTCCTGAAACAGAACCAGGAAGAGTCAGAGCGCCTGTGAGCTGCTGGCAGACCGATCCAGACGTGGTCCTGACCCGGTCCGAATGAAGCTGGAGGCGTAGGTCATCACAGCCAATGAGAGGCGCCGATCAGACGAGGTGAAACGCTGGGAGCTCATTGGCTGGAGAGGAATCCCAAACAGGAACTGAACGTCCAGAGGAACCGAAACATGGGCTCTGTGGAGAGGCAGCAGGAAAAGGTCCGGTTACACGACCCGCACACAGAACAGCTGTGATGTTCTGACCCGGTCCTCCCTGCAGTATCAGGCCATCAGTGGATAGGAACCTTTGTGCTGTATTGTGTTCGGGGCCGGAGCAGAATAAAGGAGAACCTGCTAAGATGGAGATGTTTCATCTTCTGTGTGGCCTCAAGACTTTATTAAACATACATATCGGAGAACAGAACATGTCACAAGTATAGACGACTAACCCGAAGAGAGAGAACAAGTGAGAACTGACGGCGCCAATAAAATAAGAACAACGTCATGAACCAGTTTCAAGTCGCCCCGCCAGAAAAGTTCACGTTCAGATCTGAAGACTGGACGAAATGGATAAAGCGTTTCGAGAGGTTTCGTATCGCGGCTGGTTTGGAGACGCAAGCGAATGAAAACCAAGTAAATACGCTGAAATACACCATGGAGGACGAGGCAGAAGATATACAGAAACGTGTCAGCAGATGCATCATCCTGTGGACTCGGTGCAGTTCTTCTCCAGAAACATGCTGATGCAGGATGGAGGCCAGAGGCTCCTGCATCACGGTCTCTCAGCGACACGGAGCAGAGGTACGCTCAGACTGAGAAACAGGCTCTCGCTTCAACATGGGCCTGAGAGAGGATGGCAGAGTTTCTGACTGGGAAGAGGTTGAAACCGATCATAAGCCGTTTGTCCCGCTGTTGGGGTCCAAGAGTCTAAACAAGCTTCCTCCTCACATATAGTAACTGCGAATGAGACTAATGAGATTTTCTTACAGTATTTCCCATGTGGCTGGCAAAAATATTGCTACAGCTGATGTTTTGTCCAGAGCTCCAATCCCCTACGAGTCAGGAGGACTGAGAGAAGAGGAGGTCAACTTGTATGTTGACTCAGTCGTTGCATGTTTACCTGGACGGAACCACGACTGAGGGAAATCCAAAGACATCAGGACAGTGACAGGATATTCAAACAGCTGAAAATGTTCTGTGTGGAAGGATGGCCAGATAAATACTCTATTGAGAAAGATTTCCAGCCTTATCTGCCATTTCTAGGTGAACTTACTGTTCAACATGGCCTACATCTTTATGGTAGCAGAATAATGATTCCAGCTTCTCTCAGAAAGGAAATTCTATCGATGCTGCAGGAGGGTCACTTAACTAAATAACTAAACGTAGAGAAAGGGCCAAAAACTCAGGTCTGAGCAGCGAGCTCATTAAGCTGTTGGAGACCTGTGACACTTGTTGCTGGGAGAGAACCAAACACAAAGAGCCACTACTGCCCACTGAACTCCCACAAAGACCATGGGTCATGGTGGGAGCTGATCTTGTCCACTTTAAAGACAAACAATATTTATTGATTGTGGATTATTTCTCCAGATGTTTTGAAGTTGCAAAACTTACTTCCACAACATCTAAGGGAGTGATTGAACACTGTAAGTCCATCTTTGCACGCCATGACATACCAGAGCGTCTCCGTTCTGATAATGGGACACAGTTTGCTTCGGATTCCTTCAGAAGATTTGCACAAGAATGGGGTTTCAGTCATGAAACAACCAGCCCAAATTTTCCTCAGAGCAACGGGGAGGCTGAGAGCTTTCAGGACTATCAAGACTCTCCTTAAAAAGGCAGAGGATCCGTATCTTGCTCTTATCGCCTACCGTTCTGCTCCATTAGCGAATGGATTCAGTCCGACTGAGCTTCTAATGGGAAGGAGGATAAGGACAACTGTTCCTGTTACTCAGTCGCAGCTAACGCCAAAGAATATTGATATGGAAAAGCTGAGGACTGCAGAAAACAACTATAGACAGAAACAAAGACAAAACTACAACCGGAGGCCCCGGGCCGCAACATGTCACTCCTACATGTGACATGTTGAGAAGGTGACAGATCTGCAAACCAGAGGAACAGTCTGGAGCAGGATCACCTCGATCCTACATCATTGAGACACCCAGAGGCATGATGAGAAGGAATAGCTACCACCTTTCACACACTCCTGGAGCAACTGAAACATCTGATGTTCCACCTGAAACGTCTGCTGTTCCAAACGAGACATTACCTGAAGAAAACCTTCAAGATTCTACACACACACCTGATCCAGATGAAGACCAGCAGGAGGTGAGCCATCAGACTCCACCACCTGAGAGTCGAGTTTCACTGAGAAGTAGGAGACACAAAGCCCATCTGGATGATTCTATTTGTTCATAGGAACTGACTGAGTTTCCTGCATGGGGCAGAAAATCCCCACATTCAGACAGAGGACTTGGGTAGTCCACCCCTTAGTAGCTAAAGTTAAATGTTATAGAGATTACTTTAATGTTCTGAGATTTACATATCGTAGTTCTAAGGCTGAACTGTGACTGGAAAGAGTTTTAAGTTTGTGCACTTTTAGTGTAAAATAGATAAACAGTAATGACAAGTTAAAGTTCTAGCACATAAGATACTGAGTGAATCCACAGGATGCATCTTTCTGGTGTGATTTAAGTTTATATCTCTACATGTTCTTATATAAACCCTCATAACATAACATGTAGTACCAGGTGGATAGGAACCTTTGTGCTGTATTGTGTTCGGGGCCGGAAAGAATAAAGGAGAACCTGCTAAGATGGAGATGTTTCATCTTCTGTGTGGCGTCAAGACTTTACTAAATATACGTATCGGAGAACAGAACACTCCCTACCGGTCCTGGGCGCTGGAGGCGGGCTGGTGGTACTGGAAGACGTTGGCGCCGCTGGCGGCCCAGTGGCGAGCCATCTGCACCGTGGGACAGATGATGAACAGATCTCTGCAGCCAGACAAACAGACTGATGGTTATTAGTCCAGCTGGCTGGTTCTGCCCTCAGAACCCGGATCAGCCCCCAGAACCCGGATCAGCTCCCAGAATCCGGATCAGCCCGGCTGAAGCTGCTTCCTCTGCAGGAACAGTTCTCTCTTCTCACCAGAACCGGGCGCCGCTAACTAAAAAGCTGCGCTAACCCAGAAGCACTATGTTCTGCTAATGCTAACAGGCTACACCATATATTAATCACAGGAAGCTAATGCTAAAGTGCTAATTTAAACCACGCCGATGTGTCAACCTTAACCCTAACCCTAACCCACAAAATGAGAGGAAACAGAACAGCTGCGTGAACTCTTCAAAATAAGAGCATGAAGATGAATGTTAAACTTCAACACACATGTTGAACTTTATTCAACAAAGTTTACTGAACAGAAACATTAAATGTGCTAAACAAGTACAGAATTATCAAAATGCTAAGCTAAAAATTAGCTCAATTATAGGCACTTTAGTGGAATACTCCCAACACTGACCTCTGACCTTTATTAACCTGACACTGTGAAACCTTGTTGGTATTTTGTTTGGCCTGATGGTCACCTGGTGGCGTTGTTGAGCGCTCTGGAGAACAGGTTGTAGCCAGCAGCTGACGGTTCGTGGTCCAGAGAGTAGAACCAGGCCGCCGCGTCCTTAAGCAGCTCGTTTCCCGAGGCTCCGCCCAGAGAACGACTCAGAGCCTCGTAGAACGCCGTCTTCCCGTCGGCTCGACCCTGCAGAGCCTCGAAGTCCTGAGGACAAAGTCATGATACCGCCGCTGAGTCATGAGACCATCTCTATAAAAACAGCAGTGACCTCTGACCTTTATCCTGCGCGCCCTGCTGATCAGGCCGTCGTGTTCTGATGTTCCCAGCATCAGGTCCACTCTGTGGAAGGACTCGGACTCGGACCTGCGGACCGGAGCCCAGGACTGGAACGGACCGCTGACCGCCAGCAGCTGCACCACAAACAGACGGGTCAGACATGGAGGAGCCAGAGCGGCAGAACCGCCCGGACCTCAGAACTCTGACCTTTGTCTGAGCCGCGTTCAGCTTGTGAACCGGAGTCGATCTGAGGCAAGCCACCATAGGGCCGTCATCAGAGAGGTCAGAGGTCACGCAGCCAAGCTCTCGAGCCAAATCCATGGCTTGACGTCTGCCGGCTGCAGCGGTTTGGACCAAAGATGGAGAGAAAACAGAACCGCCCTACAGGACGACAAACAGATAACAGAAGTTCAGCAGCCGTCTGGTTTCACTACAGATTAAAGCGACAGATCAGCAGTTTGTTGAGAAGTAGAAGAAAACCATGGGGTTCATTTTTCAAAGTCATATTTTCACATGTTATTCATTCAACTAATGTCACAGTTTCAAACTAAATATTTAATTTAGACATAAATATTTAGCTTTAGTTACAAACCAATAATGATTTAGCTAACTCTTCAGCTTGCTAATTAAATATTTAGAAAGAAAACTAAATGTTTAGTTTGGAGAAAATACTTTCCTCTATGAATATTTGTTTTAAAACCTTCTAAATAAATAACCAGGTGAAAATTTGACCTCTAAAAATGAACCCATTGTTTTTCTCCTGGAGCCTAAAAAACCCAAATTATTGCTGTTATTGTGGGCAGTAAATGTGCGAACGGCAGGAGGCCGTCGCTCTGTGATGCTGCTGCTCACCATCAGGATCATCCTGTGGAACGGCGGCGAAGAGGAGAGCAGAGTCAGGCTGCCGATGTCGGCGCCGCGCCGCTCCGCCCCCACCGTCACGCTCCCGCTGTCCCCGCCCACCAGGGAGATGTGGGCGTGGACCCAGCGCAGCGCCGCCTCCTGGTCCGACAGGCCGTAGTTACCATGGAGACCACCTGTAGTCACCATGGAGACGGCAGGATCAGACAGGTGTGTGTTTGGCTGCCGACCCGTATAGGCGTGTGTGTGTGTGTGTGTGTGTGTGTGTGTGTGTTTGTTCACCTGCAGTCAGGAATCCCAGCGCTGCCGTACGGTAGCTGGCCGTTACCACGACAATGTTCCCCAGAGCAGCGAGGGCGGAGCCGTCCAGCAGGTTCTGGTTCTGGTTGGTTGGAGGGTTGAAGAAGTAAACGAGGACCGGGACGCGCCCTCTCTGGTGGAGTAGAAGAAGAACATTTCCAGGAAATCATCCATGTTTCTCTATAGTGGCCTGGTTCTGGTCGGACCCGGTGGGACGTTCAGGACTCACCTGGGCAGCAGGTGTGAAGATGTTCAGATAGAGACAATCCTCACTGGAAGCCGAGTCTTCAGCGTCGCCGGGCTGAACGCAGCTGGGCCTGGGAGTGAAACGGATCGGAGGGTCACTGACGGTTCTGACCCAAAGTTCTGATGGTCCAGACAGGTCCTGGTTCTGATTGGCTACCTGGGCTTGGTGGCGTCCCAGGTTCCTGTCCAATCGGCCGGCTGCGCTGCCTCGAAACGGAGCGCTCCTATTGGTGGACGGGCGTACGGGACTCCGAGGAACTGGATCACCGTCTTCCTGTCTGAGCCGACCTCTGTTTCCATGGCAACGCCCTGCAGCGTCCCATGACCGGGAACGGAGACAGACACAGCCTGCGGCGAACGCGCTAAGGAAACGCTCGGGTCAGTGAGCCGCCCACGCTCTATTCTGCTCTGTGATTGGCTCATCAGCTCACCTGTCCTCAGGTAGACCTGGGGGGCGGGTTCTTTCACCACCAGGCGGCAGGAGGAGGCGGGGCTAAGGGAGTCTGGGGCGGAGCTTAGCCCGCAGGTTGTGGTGTCAGGGTACAGGATGCAGCGGACCGCTGACTCCGCCTCCCTGAGCGACACGGCGACACAAGACTCCGCCTCCTGGCAGGCTGACAGGAAACACGATTTCATTAACTTCACCTCCGACCTTTGCACCCCAACAGGATTTATATCGCCTGCGGTTACCATGGAGACACCAGTCCCTGGTCCTTTCCCGGTCAGTGTCGATGTCACGGCTCACGTGGATGACATCATACGTAGAGAGAGACGCGTCAATCAGGAGCGAAGCCTCTGAGAGGAGCTGCCAGTCGTCCATGGAGACTGAAACAGATTCAGGCTGTCAGGCTAAATCAGAATCAGAATTAGCAAAACAAAACTACCATGAAACTGAAACCAGCAGCGAAACGTTTGCTCCTCTCACACAGTCTGTAAACTGCCAGAAAATGTTATGTTGCAGCACGTTTTGTTATTGAGACATGGTGGGAGTCAACAAGACTGAATTGATCACCTTAGTGCTCGCTTCTAGCAAATAACATGTTGACAACGTGTTTTAGCATTAGCGCAGCTAACCTTCAAGTTAACTGTGCTAACCCTAAAGCGCTAATCAAAACATTGGAAGACTTTTTTTTTTCTCCCCACCAGGGTTTTTTTTTGTGGCTCTAGTGTCCCTTATATGACAGCAGGCTGACAGGAAAGGGGGGGGAAGACATACGGCAAATGTCGGCAAATGGGAATGGAGCCCACGACGGCCGCGTTGAGGACTCAAGGCCTCCAAATGTGGGTTGCGCTGTCCCCTATGCCACCACAGCACGCCCGAAACATTGGATGACTTAACACAGAAATGCAATGCGATCCATCAATCCATCCATCTTCTTCCGCTTATCCGGGGTCGGGTTGCGGGGGTAGCAGCTTCAGAAGGGAGGCCCAGACTTCCCTCTCCCCAGCCACTTCCACCAGCTCCTCCGGAGGAATCCCAAGGCGTTCCCAGGCCAGCCGAGAGACTGCATCGCTGACGGCAGACGCTGCGCCAATCCGCCTGTCGATCTCCCGCTCTCTTCTTCCCTCATTTGCGAACAAGATCCCAAGATACTTGGACTCCTCCACTTGGGGCAGGACACCCCCCCTGACACGGAGAAGGCACTCTACCCTTTTCCGGATCAAGACCATGGCCTCGGATTTGGAGGCACTGATCGCCATCCCCGCCGCTTCACACTCGGCTGCGAACCGCTCCAGTGAGAGCTGCAGATCATGTCCTGATGAAGCCAAAAGGACCACATCATCCGCAAAAAGCAGAGATGCAATCCTAAGGCCACCAAAACGGATCCCCTCAACCCCTTGGCTGGTCCAGAGATTCTGTCCATAAAAGTAATGAACAGAATCGGTGACAAAGGGCAGCCCTGCCGGAATCCAACTCTCACCGGAAAAGAGCCCGACTTACTGCCGGCAGTGTGGACCAGACTCTGACACCGGTCCTACAGGGACCTGACAGCCCGTATCAAGGAGCCCGGTACCCCATACTCCTGGAGAACCCCCCACAGGGCTCCCCGAGGGACACGGTCGAACGCCTTCTCCAAGTCCACAAAACACATGTAGACTGGTTGGGCGAACTCCCAGAACCCTCCAGGACCTGCTGAGGGTGTAGAGCTGGTCCAGTGTTCCACGACCAGAACCAGAACCAGAACCACACTGCTCTTCCTGAATCCGAGGTTCGACAATCCGACGGACCCTCCTCTCCAGAACCCCCGAATAGACCTTGCCACGGAGGCAAGGTCTATTCGGGGGAACTGTTCAAAAAGTTCCCCCTTTTTGAACAGGGGGACCACCACCCCAGTCTGCCAATCCAGGGGAACTGCCCCCGATGTCCATGCGATATTGCAGAGTCGCGTTAACCAACACAACCCTACAACATCCAGAGCCTTAAGGAACTCTGGGCGGATCTCATCCACCCCCGGGGCCCTGCCACCGAGGAGCTTTTTGACCACCTCAGCGACCTCGACCCCAGAGATTGGAGAGCCCAACCCAGAGTCCCCAGGCTCAGCTTCCAAAATAGAAGGCATGTTGGTGGGATTGAGGGTATCTTCGAAATATTCTGCCCGCTGACCTCAACTCGGTACATTGTGGGTCAGTGGGCAGAATATCATATCCGAAAAGGGTGGGTAACCTGAGCTGTCGTTCGGCCCGTAAGCACAAATGACAGTCAGGACCCGTCCCCCCGCCCGTAGGCAGAGGGAGGCTATCCTCTCGTTCACCGGGGTAAACCCCAACGTACAGGCGCCGAGATGGGGAGCAACAAGTATGCCCACTCCTGCCCGACGCCTCTCACCTTGGGCAACTCCAGAGTGGAAGTATGTCCAGCCCCTCTCAAGGAGACTGGTTCCAGAACCAGAGCCATGCGTCCAGGTGACACCGACTATTCCAAAGTTTCTGTTCATCATTGGGGTCTTCGGGCTGCACTTTGTCTGGTCCCTCACCTAGGACCTGTCTGCCTTGGGTGACCTTACCAGGGGCATGGAGCCCCAGACAGCAGAGCTCCCAGGATCATTGGGGCACTCAAACCCCTCCACCACGATAAAGTGGCAGCCCAAGGAGTGCTAACAGGGGGTGCTATGCTAAAATGTTATTTAACTCTAGCTTTAGCGCTACACTGCTAAATTTAATCATGGTGACACCCACCATGTTGAAGTTAGCACATTAGCTGGCATAGGCATTTAGCATTAGTAGAGCTAATGTTCATTAGCCCTTTGGTGTTAGCGCAGCTAGCTTTTTAGTTAGGAGTGCCCACCAGTGATTGAGACGATCTGGATTAACGGTTCTCCAGGATTTCTGAAGGATTTTTGGGCTCCAAAATGTAAAAAATGAGGTTGGATTGGATCACATGGCGAATATTTCTGTGGTGCCGGACCGTGGTCCGTGGTACAGGACCGTGGTCCGTGGTACGTGGTGCCGGACCTTGGTGCCGGACCGTGGTACCGGACGTAGAATCTCACCGTTGTTCCTTGGGTTCCTCAGGCTGAACGGAGGACACAGGGCTGGGGAAGACGTCCACTGATTGACTGAAAACACAAACATCCCATCATGACCTCGTCCTCCTGCAGGACATGTCTGAGCTAGCGTGTCTATGCGGGTTCGGTACCGGGTTTCTGGTACCAGCCGAACGGCTCCGGGGACGTCTCTGCTTCAGGAGGTGAACAGTCCTGAGTCCTCCAGGTGGAGGCGCCGTCTTCACTGCAGGTCAGAACGCCCAGGCTGATTAGAGGCAGACAGAGCAGGCCTGAAACACACACCATCATCATCATCACCATCATCATCACCTTCCTCATCATTATCACCATCATCATCATCACCTTCATCATCATCATCATCACCATCATCATCACCTTCATCATCATCATCACCATCATCATCACCTTCATCATCATCACCACCATCATCATCACCTTCATCACCATCATCTTCACCATCATCATCATCACCTTCATCATCATTATCACCATCATCATCACCTTCATCACCATCATCTTCACCATCACCATCATCATCATCACCTTCATCATCATTATCACCATCATCATCATCACCTTCATCATCATCATCACCATCATCATCACCTTCATCACCATCATCTTCACCATCATCACCATCATCATCATCACCACCATCATCATCATCGCCATCATCATCATCATTACCATCATCATCATCACCTTCATCATCATTACCTTCATCATCATCATCACCATCATCATCACCTTCATCATCATCATCACCATCATCATCACCTTCATCACCATCATCTTCACCATCATCATCATCACCTTCATCATCATTATCACCATCATCATCACCTTCATCACCATCATCATCATCATCACCATCATCATCATCACCTTCATCATCATCATCACCATCATCATCACCTTCATCACCATCATCTTCACCATCATCATCATCACCATCATCTTCACCATCATCACCATCACCATCATCATCACCTTCATCATCATCATCACCATCATCATCACCTTCATCACCATCATCTTCACCATCATCATCATCACCATCATCTTCACCATCATCACCATCATCATCATCACCACCATCATCATCACCATCATCATCACCATCATCATCACCTTCATCACCATCATCATCACCATCATCATCATCACCATCATCTTCACCATCATCATCATCATCATCATCTTCACCATCATCACCATCACCATCATCACCATCATCACCATCATCTTCACCATCATCATCATCATCATCACCACCATCATCATCACCATCATCTTCACCATCATCATCATCATCATCATCATCATCAACATCATCATCACCATCACCATCATCACCATCATCACCATCATCATCATCACCATCATCTTCACCATCATCATCATCACCACCATCATCATCACCATCATCATCACCATCATCACCACCATCATCATCATCACCATCATCTTCACCATCATCATCACCACCATCATCATCATCACCATCATCACCATCATCATCATCATTACCATCATCATCATCATTACCATCATCATCACCTTCATCATCTTCATCATCACCATCATCATCATCACCATCATCTTCACCATCATCATCACCATCATCATCACCTTCATCATCTTCATCATCACCATCATCATCATCACCATCATCTTCACCATCATCATCATCATCATCACCATCATCTTCACCATCATCATCACCATCATCACCTTCATCATCTTCATCATCACCATCATCATCATCATCATCACCATCATCTTCACCATCATCATCACCATCATCATCACCTTCATCATCTTCATCATCACCATCATCATCATCACCATCATCTTCACCATCATCATCAGAGGAAGGCCTGATTCTGCTCATCTCCTAATTTTGACCTTCATGTTGTCACGGTTTGGTCAAACTGATCGGTCGACACGCCGCTGCTCAGTTTAAAGTAAAACAAGATTGAAGTGCTTGGTCCCGACCTGACGCTGATTTACCTCTTGATTTGGTCTCACGGACAAACCCGAAACCACGGCAGCAGGGGTCCTCGTCGCAGCGGCGCTCGCACTCCCTGAACCTGGAAACACAAACGGCTCGAGATGAAAACATGGATGAAGGTTTGGAGGCAGAAACTGACAGACATTCTGGTTCTGACACTGTCTGTCTCTGGGTTTCATTTGTCCCCTTTGTGTCTCATTGTGGAATGAGAAACATTGCTAAGAGTGATGCGGCTATAATAACCCCTAATGAAGTCCAACAGGCTGTAGCGTACTTGTGTGAAGATAAGACAACAGGTTCTGATAGCTTTGCAGCAGAACATCTGATGTATGCTGGTCAGAAAGAGTCTGTGCTGCTTGCAACGTGTTTCTCTGGGTTCGTTTCCTGATTCCTTATTATCTGTTCAAAGCTTATTGTACTTCTCTCTACACATCTCCTTTGTGGTGTAAATTTAAAAAGCTAGCATGCAGAAGCTGAAGGAAGCAGGTCCAGATGTGCAGTGAGACATTTAGTAACATGTCAGAACATTCCAGATATTCAGGTTTATGTGTCGTTTCAGCTCCAGTCTGATTGTAAGAGTCTTTCTAACATTTTACTTTATTTTGTGTGTTGTTCTGTATTCTGTCTTTGTGGACCATGACTGTCTCACTTGGTCTCAGATCGTGTGAATGTGTTTTGCTGTGTCTCTTTATGTCTGAATTTGTCTCAGGTTGTCTCCTCATGTCCACCATGTTGTCCCGAATGTGCTGAGGTCAGACTGTCCCGACCCGTTGGAGTTCTGGTTCTGGTCTTACCCCTCAGGCAGCAGCTGGTTCTGTCCCAGCGTGACCCGGTTCCTCACAGAGTATGAGACCATCTTCTGGAAGGGAACTCGCTCATAAAAACTCTGGACCGGTCCGCTCAGATCCACTAAAACAGAACCAGAACTGTGACTGTGTCCTTCAATCAGACTCGGATCCCAGAGCCTCATCCTTACCCTTTTTGCTGAAAGTGTTGTTGGTCGCTCTGTCCAGCAGGGGGCGACAGGAGCGTTTTATCGGCTGGTCGTAGCCACCACAGACTCTGGTGTCCGGATACAAAGAGCAGCGGAAGAAACGGTCCGACTCAGCGTCTCTGAGGTCGGCGACAGAACACCGCTCCTCTTCATCACAACCTGAAACACAAAACCATCACGGCTACGGCGCGCTGCCTCCCGCTGGCGGGGCAGCGCACTGCGCCTGCCTGACCTAAAGACGGAGCTGCTCAGTAATCTGCTCGTTTAATGATTAAGGTTATCTTAGTGGTTTTATCTTTATGTTTCTGTGCAATTAAGACATTTCTGTGTAAAACTCTTAAAATCTGTCAAACCACACGGACCTGAATCATGCTTCAAGCTAACGCTACATGTTGCTGGATGGCAGGGAGGTTGAAACGCTCTCTACTTCACGTAGCTCAGACACGAAGGAAACAAACCTCTGCAGCTGGAGATAATTAGTTCAGGAAATCTCTCCAACTCACCCGTTTCATTTCACAGAGCATCTACACAGCCAGAGGGCTCACTCTGTCCTTTTTCTACATCGTCATTCAAGAGTAGCTAAAGCCCTAATATTCATACAGAAAAACTGTAAACTATTTATGGTGCTATCTTTATGCTTCGGTGTAAATGTTAACCTTTTTGTGAAAATTTGTTTAATTCTGGAATATTTTGCCTAAAACCGTCTCAGTGCTGCCCTCTTAGAGTTGACTGGTGGTACTGCAGTTGTATTTTACCATTGGTTACAGTGATAAAACCAGCTCACTGAAAGTCTAATAACACAAAAACTATGCTAATTTGTTGATGATTGCGTTTTTGAAAGTTGCTGATTTGGCAACAGCCCCACCCTCCGCTAACCCCGCCCACTTTGAAATTTTTTGGGGCTTGTTTGGGGGCGGGGCTAAGCTTTCACAGAGCTGTTAAGATTCAAAATCAAACATCCTGCAGTCGAAGTGAAACCTGAAATCAGTTCCCACAGAGGAGGGAAACCACACGCCTGTCCAAACAGAAAGCTGCATACGTGTGAGGCACCAGAGCAGGGCATTCTGGGAGCTGTAGTTGTTTTTGCTGAGCCAGAAGGACAGAACGGGCTGCTTCCTCTGCGGGTCCACCAGGACGTCGGCGCTGGACAGAGACTGGAACCTCAGCTGGACGGACGCTGCGGACAGAACCAGCGTCTTCATCACAACATTCATCAGGAAACTCATCGTCATCATCAGAGCGGATCAAACCGTTCAGAGGAGCCAGAACCTCTGCTGCACCGCAGGACGCCGATCCAGAACCACCCGCGGCTGCAGCTGAGACAACAGAACCTGGTGAGCCGAGCAGAACCAGAGCAAACGGGTCAGTCCAGGAGTGAGGCGTACCTGTGTTCAGGTAGACGGCCTGGAAGCTGATGATGGCGGCCTGGTAGTCCTTCCTGTTCCTGCTGTCGCTGGGCAGCGCGTCGTCAGCTGAACAGAACCAGAGCATTCAGTCTGGGTTTGGACCGGGCCGGTAAACCGAGCCGCATCGCTTTCTTACTGATGGTGAATTTTTCTCCGCCAAAGTCGAACTCGAAGCTGCGCTGCTGCTCGCTGTAGCTAAGCCCCGCCCCACAGATCCTATTGGCCGGTCCCTGGCCAATCACGTCCCAGTCCTCGTCCTCACACATCAGAACCGACGGCGCTCTCAGCCAGCCACACAGCAGGGAGCCTTCATGGGTCACACAGCAGGTCAGCATCCAGAAAGGCCCAGGTGAGGCTGGGTCTCCATGGCAACCCACCTCCATCCAGGACGTTCTGGTTGAGGATGAACCCGTGGCAGCAGGCGTCGCGGCTGCAGCCGTCCTGGCAGAACCGGCGCGCGTCGGACAGAGACGTGTTGCTGGAGGAGAACACCTGAGTCCTGAACACACCTGAGACCGCCTTCCTCATCCTCATCCTCACAAAACTCTGCTGCTGAAGCTCCGCCCCTGGAACAGAGGACACGCCCAGGTACACTCACACCTGGCCAACCAATGGAGGCCGTTTGGAAAGATAGTCACAACTTAATCATTTTTATTAATCAGCCTGAAAACAAAAAATAGTTTTACTGTTATTCAATCATTTATTAATTAATAATTTATTAATTAATTAATGTCAGTTTCAAAATCTATGTTCGCCAAGCTAACGTGAGGCTAACTTTTTAGCTAGAAACTAAATAGTTAAATAGCAAACTAACTGTTTAGCTCAGATGTGAATATTCAGTTTGCCAACTAAATATTTAGTTTGGAGCCAAGTTGTTGATAAAGCTCCTAAATATTTAGTTTCTATGCTAAATATTTAGTGGTTCTGGTTGTCATGGTAACTGTTAGCTGCTCACCGTTCTTCCTGAGGACGAGCAGATCTGAAGCTCCGCCCCTCACGCTCAGAGAGCAGCGCAGCTGGTGGAACCGCTCGGCCCGAGGATTACCCAGAAACCCGCTGGCCTGCAGACACAAACACAGCTGGAGCAACATCCGGGCTCTGAAGGGCTGACCTTTGACCCGAAGCCTGCTTACCTGCTGGGAGGCGCTGCAGACAGCGTTCAGAGAGCTGTACAGGTCACAGCGGGTCCGCCTGTCGAACAGCGCCACATGGTGGCAGGACGGCTCCGCTGCACATGCTGAGACGAACAGGACGTTCAGAACCAAACCAGAACCAAACCAGAACCAAACCAGAACCAAACCAGAAAATCACGAGAAAAAGCTGAGAGGCAAAGTACGTTTATGGTTACCATGGAGACATGCAGAGAGGTCAGAGGTCATGGTCCTCAGTACGTCCGTGTCTCCAGTCCCGACCATCAGGTCCGACCCGGGAACTGCCTGGAACCGGCTGAGAACTGAATGACAGAAATCGGGTCAGAACCTCTGAGCGCAGCGCTCTGATTGGCTGCCGGCCCGCCTCACCTGAGCACTCCTCATCCGTCAGACGCTCTTCTCTGCTCGTCCACTCAAGCTCCGCCCCCTCGCTGCTGACACACCTCCAGCCCCCAGACAGGAAGTCGGGCTGAGCCGGCAGGAAGTCGCCTCGCCGCGAACAGCGCAGGCCCCGCCTCTCGCAGTCCGTCTCACCTGAGAGGCAGACAGGCGAGGAAAGAAGTTAGTGACTCACCTGAGAACAGGTGAGCAACACCGCAGCGTCAATAAAACAGGAAGCGAGTTTTTAATTTTTCCTTCAGAGACTCACACTGATTGGCTGCTGAAGCGCCTGAAGGGGAGGAGCCTCTGGGACACCTGGTGCAGAAGCCCCGCCCTTCTAGCTCCTGATAGGTTCCCTGAGGGCAGAGCAGACACGCCCCCTGCTGGTAGAAGCTGCCGGCGGGACAAACGACTGGAAACGAAACAATGGAGCCGTGAGCCTGCGGCCGGACGGACGGAGGCCCGCAGGGACAAACCGCCTCGCTCACCGCAGCCTGCGCCGTCGCTGGACAGCCGGTAACCATGGGAACAGCCAAAGGCTGGCGACGCCACCGAAACCAGCTTGGGGTCAGAGGTCAGCATGGAGCGGAGATCACCCAGAATTCCCTGAACTCCTTCCAGAAGTCTGGATTCATTTAGGAATATTGCTGATGGAAAAAATCAAAACAGGATCAGTTAATCAATACATCAATAAATCCATTTCACATGACACACTGCAGCTGTCTTCAAAAAACATTCAACACTTTGGAATTATGAAAACAGATCTGCTGAACAGAAGCAACATTTCTAGGAAAAAGATTTGACATCTGTAATCCAGGGCATCTGTAAAAAACAAAAACGGAGCGACGTGAACACAACTCATGTCACCATTTTTAATACTCATCATGTGAACAAAATGGTTCACATGCGACTTTAACCCAATTTATTATTCAATGGAAGGTTTTTCTATTTTAGCAGAAGATTGAAGTTTTGCTCTTCTAAAGTTTACGTATTATAACTGCGATGAGTTTGGATTTTAATCTGTGTGCATTTATGGTGAGTTTCTGTTTCTGAACTGAATCTGTCAACCAAAAAACTGAGACGACATTTGAAGTTTTATTTAAAAATCTAGAAAGTTTCCACTGATATCTGCTCAGATCTGACGCAGAGCTTAGCGACATAGAAGCTGAAATTTTAGTCTCTGTTTAGGGAATACTCGCCCATGAGATGGAGGTGAGGGAGGTCAGAGGTCGTGAGGTCGGAGAGGTCAGCGGTCCAGCTCAGCGTGAGCCTCACCGAGTCGCCGGCGTCGCACCGCAGACCCACCGCCGAGGCGCCGCACAGCGCCACGGGCCGGCCCGACGGCAGCTGAGACAGTAAACGAGCTGGGTCAGAACCAGGTCAGAACCAACCGGGCCACCCAACTGCACAAGGTCCAGCTCACCTGAGTGGAGCAGAGCCCCCTGCTGGCCAGGAGGCTGAACAGCAGAGACGACAAACTGCTGACCTGAGAGCAAGAGACGGAGAGCGACCAGAACTGAGAGGAAGAGAAAGACTGGAAGGGCTGGGAGACTGAGACACACACACACACACACACACACACACACACACACACACACACACACAGAGAGAGAGAGAGAGAGAGAGAGAGAGAGACAAACACACACAGATTTCAGATTAAATCAAATTACACCAGATTATTCAGTAAATTTAAAATTTACTTTCACTAACTGACTGATTCACTGACTGATTCACTAACTGACTGATTCACTGACTGACTGATTCACTAACTGACTGATTCACTAACTGATTCACTAACTGATTCACTGACTGATTCACTAACTGACTGATTCACTAACTGATTCACTGACTGATTCACTAACTGACTGATTCACTAACTGACTGATTCACTGACTGACTGATTCACTGACTGACTGATTCACTAACTGACTGATTCACTGACTGATTCACTAACTGATTCACTGACTGATTCACTGACTGACTGATTCACTAACTGACTGATTCACTGACTGACTGATTCACTGACTGACTGATTCACTAACTGACTGATTCACTGACTGATTCACTGACTGATTCACTAACTGACTGATTCACTGACTGATTCACTGACTGATTCACTGACTGATTCACTAACTGACTGATTCACTGACTGATTCACTGACTGATTCACTAACTGACTGATTCACTGACTGATTCACTAACTGACTGATTCACTGACTGACTGATTCACTAACTGACTGATTCACTGACTGACTGATTCACTAACTGACTGATTCACTGACTGACTGATTCACTGACTGACTGATTCACTAACTGACTGATTCACTGACTGACTGATTCACTGACTGATTCACTGACTGATTCACTAACTGACTGATTCACTGACTGACTGATTCACTGACTGACTGATTCACTAACTGACTGATTCACTGACTGATTCACTGACTGATTCACTAACTGACTGATTCACTGACTGACTGATTCACTGACTGACTGATTCACTGACTGACTGATTCACTAACTGACTGATTCACTGACTGATTCACTAACTGACTGATTCACTGACTGACTGATTCACTGACTGACTGATTCACTAACTGACTGATTCACTGACTGACTGATTCACTGACTGACTGATTCACTAACTGACTGATTCACTGACTGACTGATTCACTGACTGACTGATTCACTAACTGACTGATTCACTGACTGATTCACTGACTGATTCACTGACTGACTGATTCACTAACTGACTGATTCACTGACTGATTCACTAACTGACTGATTCACTGACTGATTCACTGACTGATTCACTGACTGACTGATTCACTAACTGACTGATTCACTGACTGATTCACTAACTGACTGATTCACTGACTGATTCACTAACTGATTCACTGACTGACTCACTCTGACAGGCTCCACTTAAAGGTCTGTTTTCTTCTTCCCATTGGCGACTCTCAACGCCACACAGGAAGCTGCTAACAGGAAGTGAGTTCTGGTAACCATGGTGACAGACGAGGTCACAGCTCTGCCGGCCATCAGCTGCTGAACGGCACAGCAGTGCTCCATGGGTAATGTTGGGGGCGGGACAAAGAGGACCTGCACACAAAGAGCAACATTTGGACCAATCAGGAGCCGCAGCTGCAGTTCCATCTTCATCCAGCAGGGGGCGGGCTGGGCTCAGACTCACGGTCACATGATGGCGCGCGTCCCGTTTGTCGCGGCGATCGGGTCCCGGCCACTTCCTGTCCGTCCTCGGAAACACACCAACAGGAAGTGACATCACACTGCAGTGGGTCGAAGGAGCCGTCGGGACGACAGCGGAACCGCTGCAGCTCACACCAGCTGGGACCTGAAGGCAGCACCGAGTTTACAGAGCCACCCTGAACGCACCGCAGGCAGCACACTGCGCCTGTGTGTGTGTGTGTGTGTGTTTACAGGTCAGCTCTCCGGCGGCGCTCCGGGACGCCATCTGGAGCGTCTCTCCTGTCAGCGGGTTCACACACCAGCCTGCAGCGCCCCCTGTCTGCAGCACAGAGAAACGGCCATCCTGAAAACAGGAAAACAATTCAACCTTTATTAAAACAGGAGAGACGAACAAAACGATGCAAGGCAGCAAATACAGAAATGCAGATTATATTACAGTTTGGAGAAAAATCCAAATACAGTTCAGCTTTTGATTCCAGAGATCGGACAGCGGTTCATCTTCAGGTCAGTTTGTTTCTGCACTACGATTTTCTGGATTTCAGAAATTTGTCTTTATTTAATCAATCATTTGTTCTTCAAAATATTTTCAAGACGCTTCCACTGCTGATGTTCAGGCAGACAGAGAGAAATGTGGTCCGATTTTAAAAACTTAAATAAAATGTAACAAAACAATTGGAACTAGTAAAATGTGAAAAAATTATCAAATAACATACATATATAGTTTATTCAAAAAAATAAAATGTAAAAGATAATTAGAAAAGTATTTGAAAATAAAAATAAAAACACTTAAAAGAATATAAAAACAATCATTTAAAAAAACATGATTCACATTTTTAAAAAAATCACATTTGAAAAAATAAAATAAAACAATCTTTAGAAAATTATTAGAAAATATAAAATGTGAAGAAAAGCAATAATAGAAACGTATGAATGTGGGTCCAACTACACATTGTAACTCAAAACATAACTTTTGATTTTGCAGAGTTTAATATTTAAATGCATTTATTTTTTCACACTTTAATTTTTGAAGTCTTTTTTTTTTAAAAGCTCTAATATTTATTTGAAGGACAGCAAATGGCCCCTGGACCACAGGTTGGCCAACACTGACCCACAGTGAGCTCTGTGTGTGTGTGTGTGTGTGTTGTTACCTGCTCACACTGTGGGTGGTACAGCGAGGCGGTGGTGATGTCAGAGGCTTTCATCCAATCAGCGAGCAGAGAGTGAGCCTCCGCTCTCTGGCAGCGACTTCGACCTTCAGCAGGAAAAAGTTTTAACCAGGAAGAACCGACAGGAAGACGAACCGATCCGATACTTTCTTACAGCGTGGCAGACGGAGCGACCGGCGCAGAGACCTGGGGATGAACTCTCCTTCTTCATCCACACACCAGCACTGACCTGAACACACACACACACACACACACACACACATACAGAGACACACACACACACACACACACACACACACACGTTAACGACTCTGATTCCCAGATCTGACCTCTGGATGTGTGTGTGTGTGTGTGTGACCTCTGGATGTGTGTGTGTGTGTGTGTGACCTCTGGATGTGTGTGTGTGTGTGTGTGTGTGTGTGTGTGTGACCTCTGGATGTGTGTGTGTGTGACCTCTGGATGTGTGTGTGTGTGACCTCTGGATGTGTGTGTGTGTGTGTGTGTGTGTGTGTGTGTGTGACCTCTGGATGTGTGTGTGTGTGACCTCTGGATGTGTGTGTGCGTGTGTGTGACCTGTGCTGTGGTAACACTGCGTGAGCCTCCAGTTTCCGGCGGCGTCACACTGTGGAGTGAAGAGCTGGTAGGAGCGACGATGAGGAGGAAGCAGCATCAGAAGAGCTGAGGAAGAGCCGATGATGTCATCAGTGATGTCACTAATTCATATTCACTTCCGTTGTGTGTTTATTGTGTTAGTGATAAGTTATTCCTTCAGTTTTTATTTTATACTTTATTTTGGGGTTTTTCCTATAACACATTGTGGAACTTTTCTTTTCTTTATCTTGTTTTTTTGACAAACTGAATTAAACCAGAACATTTTTCTCCAAAGGAACTCAAAGTTTCTGCAGTTTAATCTGTGGATTCATGGAATATTTCAGGGTGAATTTTCTCTGCGACTCACAGGAGGAAGCAGCCAATCGCAGCGCAGATCTGGAGCCACTCAGCAACCTCTCCGACACCTTCAGCTCCTCTGATTGGCTGAGCCGCAGCTCCTCCTCTGATTGGCTCAGACTCAGACCTTTGGCCAATAGAAAGCCGTATCCCACAGGGAAGTGGGTGGAGTTAGAGAGGGAGACGAGGCTGTCCACTTCCTGTCTGAACGCTGTGACCTCAGCGAGAGCCTTGGAGCAGAGACCTGGAAGGTCAAAGGTGAAGGAGAGGTCACCAACATTCTGATGGAGCAGAAACTACAGGAAGTGAGGTGTGTTCAGACAGGAAGTGAGGTATTTCCAGGTTAAAAGTCTCACCTGCAGACGCCTGAAGCTTCAGCGTTTTATTCTCTGGACCTGAAACAACAGATTCATTCATTCATCTTCACTGATTCACTGAAGAAATGAATGAATTAAAGTTCCTTCATGGTAAATAAACATGTCTGACATGTGACAGCGCCCCCTGTTGGCCCTGCAGCCATCTTCCTCCCCTCGGCATCCACGCAGAAGCAACGATCTCCGACGCACTGAAGCGGCAGGAAGTCTCCGTCCTCTGAACACGCCGGAATGTGGATCTCGGCTCCGGCGGCCATGTTGGATTTCACCTTCATGGCCGCGGCTCTCGCCGTCTCGCAGCTGGTCGGACAGCGCGGCGGCCGGCCGGCGGTCCGGGACCCCGGCGCCTCCCGACCCTGCGGGTCGACGCACCAGCACTCTGCGTCCCGACACTGGACCGGCTGGTAGCCTCCGCTGGGCGAGCAGCGCGGGACGAAGAGGGACGAAGAGTCATCCTCTTCCTCAGAGCAGGACCTCAGAACTCCAGCCAGGACCTGAAACGGGACGGATAGTTACTCCTGAAGTCTGCTCAGTTTAAGGTTCTGAGGTTCTGACCCAACTGCCCAACATATCGCTCCGCCTGGCGTTTACTGTTGAGGAAAGGAGGGAATCGCCATGGCAACCAGTGATCAGCACGCTTTGGGTCAGAGCTGATGTATTGGACTCATTGTGGTCAGAACTCTTTGGTGTCTTTGGGTTTTAACAGGTTCTGATGTCAGACCTGCTGCAGTGACCCAGAGGGGGCGCCACTGAGACCCATCAGTGTTTGCCTCAGGGCGGACAGGAAGGCGGGATCTTCCAGGGCCCGGCTCACGGACCGGACCAGGTCCCGGTTCTCCTGCAGGCTCTGAGCGGACAGCTGGTCCAAACCCACGGCTCCTCGAGGTCCCAGCACGCCGGTGTAGTTAAAGGCCGCCACATTCTGCAGGAACTTTCCTCCAAACAGGTTCTCCTGGAGGCGCTGGGCTGGGGAGCGGGTCAGCGCCTCCAGAGCTCCGCCCACCGAGGGGAAGAGACCCTGCAGAACTTCGACCAGCCGGGGCAGGAAGGAGGTCGGGTCCGAATACCCCAGAACCCGGAGAGGACGCAGGAGGGACACACAGGAAGCTGCTGAACCAGAAGACGCCCGAGGGGGACGGACCGGACCCGAGAACAGCCTGGACAGAGCCAGACGGCGCCGGGCGGGGCAGTCGGCTGGACCAGAACCTGGAGGCGGAGTTAGAGGAGAATCAGTTCTGCGTTTGGACCGAGAGCAGCAGCCGACCAAACCGACGCAGCTCATTCTCACCACAGACCAGGTCGTCTCCGGGCCGCCGCGGCCCAGTAAGCTGCCTCCCAGTGGGGTCCACGCACCAGCACAGCGCCCCCTGCTGGCACTGCTTCGCACTGAACCGGCCGCCAGCTTCACAGGACGGGACGAAGACGCTGGACGAGTCCAGGGCCGCCCGGCGCTCCTCCTCACAGGGAGTCGGACCTGGTGGGACGCAGGACAGACCTGAGACCTGCTGGAACTGGGTCAAACTGGTTCTAATTGGCTCAAACTGGTTGAAACAGTTCAAAGCCAGTAACAAACTGGTTGAAACTGTTTTACAAACTGTTCAAACCAGTCAAATTGATCTAAATGGGTTAGAACCAGCTGGTTCAGACCAGTTCACATTTAAAACTGGATCCAGTCTTTAAGTCCAGCACAAAGTTCATGAGGATATTTTGAAGTCTGTTTACATCTGAAGTGTCCGGTGAGGGCGAGACGAACTCCCAGCATTCTCCTCTGCAGGACTCTGTAGATGTTGGTCTGAGCGAAAGAGTGAGGCGAGCGGAGCCCGGAGAACGCCGAGTCGTACACCTCAGACATGAGCAGCTCCACACCTGGACAGGAAGTCACACCTGCATCGTTAAACTTTTGGTCAACCTGGAGAAACGTCCTGCTGCCGTCAGCGAAGCCCGGAAACAATCTGGTTTCCTGAAACCTGCTGAATCATCAAACCGGGTCCCGGTTGGTTCCAGCCGTCTGAACCCCTCAGACCCGCTGAGACGAACAGAAACTCCTGGGGAAACAGCGTCACTGTCCAGAGTTCAGGCTGAGCTTCACGCTCAATACTTAGCTTGCTGACCAAATATTGAAAATGGAAGGAGCTACATGAGGGGTCACCAATCTCGGTCCTGGAGGGCCGATTGCATCCAACACGTTTTATTCTCTCCCTGGTGGCACCAACAACCTTTTCAGCAGGTCAATGTTCTTCTTAGGCCTTCTAACGAGCCATCGTCTGATTCAGGTGCGTTAAACCAAGGCCGGCCCTCCAGGACCGAGTTTGGGGCCCCCTGAGCTACATGGTTGAACCCGGGTCCAGTTCTGCTGACTCCACCTGGAAAGTGGACAGGAATCCGGTCAAAGTGTCTAGGACCAGAACCAGAACCAGAACCCAGGTCGGCTCACCTGTCCCCTGCAGCTCCCTGCCGCGGCCGTCTGAGCAGAAGCAGTACGAGGAGACGAGCGGGAAAAACTTCCTGAAATTCCTGAAGGTGTCGAAAGCTTCTGGAGAGCTGGAGCAAAAAGCAGAAGATCGAACTCTGCAGACACTCAGGTGAAGACGGACAGGTAGGCAGAGAACCGGAAACGGCTCTAACAGCAGCACTGCAACAAGCTTTCACTCTAGCAAAAGGAAAAAGTATCATCCAAGAAAAGAGTAAAAATGTATTTGATAAAAAGTCGACTAACTGATCAAATGATCCGTTACCATTTAATACTTAAAAAATACGTCATCAGATGAACCGAAATACAAAGTTAAGTGGAAAGTTGAGGTGAGGGCGTCCTCCAGGTGTGAGGTGTGAGGACGTCCTCCGGGTGAGCCGTTACCTGCTGAAGGCCAGCAGCAGGTCCAGCTCCGTTCTGTCGGTGGTGTTGATGAATTTACACTGAACAGGCAGGAAGCTGCCGTCTGCGGCGCACTGAGGAGGCGAGGCAGCCGAGGAGTGAAGCAGGCGCCTGGACCTCACCTCACAGCTGCTGGGACCTAAAGGTCAAAGGTCACAGTGAGTCAGGGCGCGGGCCGCAGCAGGATGAAGGGTTCTGTTGTGGATACTCACAGCGGCGCGGCCTGCCAGCCTGTCTGGTGCCGTACAGCTCCGCGCCGTCCCGGTCCACGCACCAACAGCGCCCCCTGGAGTCGCACTGCACCGGCTCAAACAGACCAGAGGGGGCGCACTTCAGCAGCGACTGCAGCTGGCAGGGGGTCGGACCTGGAACCGGACAGCTTCAGAATCTTCCTCCAGAAAGTCAAACTAAACGGCTAAGCATCGAGTCATCAGGTCTGAGGAAGGGAGCAGCGCTTTCTCAGATTTAGCTACTGTCCTGTTGCCATAGTAACAAAACCAAACCTGCTCAGTCTTATGACGCTTTTTATGAAATTCACAAAACTGAAGCCAGTTGTTTGTTTACGGATTATTATTGTTTTGATACTTGGGGGGCCTGTCTGGGATCGAACTCGCAACCGTTGATACCTTAAACAGACTTGAACCTTTTAAAGGCTTCGATCAGCTGTTGAGTCGATGCTTCATTTCATTTAGACTCTGTCTGCGTTTATGTTTAAACATTTCAACCGAAGCTCAGATTCATTCTGCCTCTTTAACCACGACTTTCCAGTTTCCTGAAGTGAATAAAAATGCAACAACAAACATTATAATTGTCATTTTGTGGGTTTTTGCTCACAGTGAGGAATGGAGTTGTTGGTTCGAGTCCCGGTGACCTCCTGACCTTCGGAGTCAACACACCAACACTCCTGACTCCGCCCACCGCACTGCACAGACCTGGAGGGAGGAAAGCTCAGACCGTAAAAACCAAACAGAAACTGGATGAAAGTCATTAAATATCTCAGCAGAATAAAAACTCAAATCTGTTCTTTAAATATGCAGAGGTTCTGCTTGGTGACGCCTGTAAATTTACCAGCAACAATTTGGGTCATTTAGCCTGGAATAAGAGAAAAAAAGGTTCATTTTCAGTCTAATTTTCACCGTGTTATTTAATTTATGGACGTGACGATTTCTAACTCAATATTCAGTTAGCTAGCTAAATACTTAGCTCCAAACTAATTTTTTAAGCTTGAAATATACTGAATATGTAAATATGAAGGTAGGAAGCTAAATATTTACCTGATTAAACATTAATGACCAAGCTAAATGTTGAGTGCAGAAATGTATAATTTAACTTGATAGCTAAACATTTAGGCAAGAGCTAAATGTTGAGTTAGCAAGCTAAATGTCTAGGTAAGAGGTAAATATTTAGTTCAACACAAAAATATTGAACTAAATATTTAGTTTGAAAGTGGAAATTTTTACTCTATGCTATTTTGTCAGGAAGCTAACTATTGAACGTACAAGCTAAACATTTAGCTTGAAGCTACATATCTAGTTTGCTAACTCAATATTTAATCATTTAAAATTAGGTGACATTTATAAATGAATGAGAAACATGGTGGAAATATGGGTGAACATTAAATCTGTTAACTTTAGACTTTTTTAAAATGTCATCTCATATATTTCACCCAGAGAAGCGTTGAGAGATGAAGACGTTGCGCTGCCGATACCTGAAGCTGCCGTCCTCCAAACAGTGAGGAACCGCTTCCTGTTTGGTTCCCACGGCAACGCTCCGGAGTATCTCACATGGGCTCAGCGCCTCCAGCTGGTACTCTGACAGCGAAAAGCACCGACATGCTGGATCCACTCATCTTACTGAACCCGAGCAGATAAACCAGAACCTTCGGCTGAAAACACCGTTTTGCTCCAAACAAGCTCATTGGTACGGAGCTAAATTAGGGCCATGAAGTTTGGTCAAAAGGAAAAAAAAATAAAACAAAAAAAGATGTGAAACTGAAACATAAAAAAAAAATTAAAATAAAGATTTAAAAGTGGAAAAAAAAGGATGTTAAACTGAAAAAAATTTCAAAACTACTTTTCAGATTTGCAGTTTTATTTTTTCAGTTTCTTTTTCTTGTTGATTTGAACAAACTTTAAGGCTCGGATGTAGCTTCATACAATGACAGTCAATATTCCAGCCAACCAGAAGCTGAGGAAGCCGGTTTCTCTCTGAAATGTTTGGATGAAAACTGGAGTGAGGATAAATATGTTGCTGCTGACCAGATAAAAAAAAATGATGGAAATTCAACTCATTTTTATAGATTAAAAAACTGTAATTTATCTCAAACACGACCATTCAACTGATTTCTTTCTTTGCAAACAGACCAACCTGATGAACCGAATCATCAGAACCAGACAGGAGTACTTACCTGAAGCCCTCCCGTCCAGCAGGGCGGCGCTGCAGAGCAGGATCCACACCGTACAGAGCAGCCCGGCCATCGTCTCTGTGTGCTTCACCACAGATCTGCTGCTTATAAACCCGAACACCTGCTGAGTCACCGAGCCAACAGGACGTCTTCATCCCTCCTCCTCCTCACCTGGCCGCTCAGGTGAGGGCCAGGTGGCTCCTTGGCCACGACTGAGGGGGCGGGGTGACAGGCTGAGCAGAGCTCTGATTGGATGAGAGCCTCTCTGGAGCTCCTACAGTTCAGGTTCACAGGCTGATCAAGAGTCTGAGTCAGCAGGTTTACGGAGATTCGGGGTCACGAAGAAAACAGGATCATTCATTTAGAAACATTTCAGACCCGATTCTTTACTGCAGGGTTTCCAACAGCAGAGATCTGAGGTCCTCATAACTTTCAGTCATTAAATAAACATAATTAACTATAAAATACTAAACTGTTGCATCAGAAGCAGCTGCAGTTCAAAGTTCACAGCTCAGACACAGAAACTGGGAAAGTTAAAGGAGACTGGATGTTTTTTTATATCTCGACATTTCAGGCATTCCATAGAAGCAGCAGCCTCAAAATATTTTACTTTTCTACACCATGAGGACCAACTGCACCTTATGGGGCCCAAAGCTCGAGCCCTATAAGTTTTTAACACAAGTTTCAGAGAAAATAGGAAGATTTCTGAGTTAAAAGCTCCCGTCCATCAGTTCTCTGCAGATAAATCTGTAAATGTAACCATCAAAAGCCAAATAACAAACTCATGTGGTGTTTTAAAACTCAAAATGCTCATTTCACTTCACGCTGACCCAGAAGAAGAGCAGTTGCACAGTAATGTCCGACTATGAGCTCTCATTCATTTTGCAACAGTTTCTGTTGGATAATAAATTAAGGACAGATCAAATCTGAAGAGCCGACTCTTTCTAGTGATCCGAGCCCAAAGAGCCGGTTCTGTAAGGAGAGCTGCCGACAGGCGGTCAGTCCCAGGAAACCTGACCTGCACACAGAGGCCCCACCTGCAGGAAGACAAATGGAAACTGAGCTTAGAGTTTTTGATTCGCAGACGAAACATTGGCTAAAACCAAAACAAAGACGGATTTATACTGAACTACATTGTTATGGAGAATTAGCTTTTTATGTTTCTCTTGTTAGAAAAGCTGTTTCTGTTTTCCCCACAGGTCGCAGTGTTTAATGTGCTGCCCTTGATTAAATACATTTGAACTGAACTGAAGCCCATTCTGTCCACACTGGAACTGAATCACAAAGCTGCTCCTGTGTGATTTTCCTACCGTAACACAGATGCTATGTACGGAAGAGGATTTGGGCCATTAAAGAATAAAATTCAGTGTAGTCAGTGTATAATTTAAAAAGAATAACAAAAAAAGCGTTTTTTGCAAGCCTGCAAATTAAAAAATCTAATAATGTGTCGTGTTCAGTAATGCAGCCTGAGGAAAGAGCAGAATAAAGAAATGTTTCCCTTGAACCAGGGTAGACATGTTGTTCAGTCCAATAACACGTTTAGTTCATCTAATCTGAGATCATCATAAAAACTACTCTTTTGTCCACCAGGGGGCAGAGTGACTTTAGCTACTAGCTAACAGTCTGGTGAGTCACTTACACAATATTCTACTTATTTTTTTCTCTTCCCCACCAGGGGGTCTTTTGTGGCTCTAGTGTCCCTTATGAGACAGCAGGCTGACAGGAGGGGGGGAGGACATGCAGCGGGCGTCGGCCGGGTCCGGGAATCGAACCCGCGACGGCTGCATCGAGCACTGAGGGCCTCCAAGTGTGGGTTGCGCTGTCCCCTACGCCACCACAGCACACCCCTACTTATTTAAGTAAATTATAACAATTACTCATTGAGAATTACAACATTGTTCATGAAAATAGGTCATCTGACCAAGTAGTATTTTAATTAAAAAATAAATATGTTAGTTTGTTGATTTAATGAGTAATGTGGAAGCATCCGGTTCGGATCAGTGGCGGTTCGGTTCTTGTTCTCCTGTTCAGCCTGAATCTGGTTTTATATGTTGTCACACCAGAACTCCTTCAGTCTAATTCCATTTTGATTCAGTTTACATTTGGATCAGATTATCTAAATGTGACTCGGGAATCTGGTGTGACACGGGCAGCGAGGCTGCAGGGGGCGCCACAGAGCTGAACTGAGGCGAAAACAACGCATGGATAAAACCTGCTTATTTACTTTAGTGTTTCTTCACATTTCTATAAAACATTTTAACTCCAGAGTTTTTATTTATGAGCAGCAGCTCACTGAGACGCTGTTCACCTGCTGCCGGGGTAACGGCGGCACGCCACACTTTTCAGACATTAAGCAATAAAACAAACACTGAAAACCATAAGTTTTGTTCTTATTTTTTATTATTGCACAGTTGAGCATTATGTTGTTGGTTATCACATAAAACCTGTTGAATCTGCTACAAAACAAAACGCAGGAAAATTCAAGAGGTATGAAAACTTTTGGGACGTCATGTGCTTCAGATACAAAAACTGAACCGGATCGATTTCCTGTTTCAGAAATAATGAAGAAACATCTTTAAAACCAAACTATGATCAACACAAACTGAGCAGTTCAACAATCGATTATTACCAATTCAGTGATCGATTATCATTAACTGGAGTAAACAGACCTAAAGAGGCAACTTGATGAAAAAACAACAAACCGAACAAAATACATAAAAACATTTCAAATTTAAGATAAAAACAACTTTGTCAAGATGTTTTACTCAAAACTGGCATTTTTAAATTCACCCAACTCAAATTCACAACCATCTTTATTTTCTTTCTGAAAAACAAATTGAGTTGCTTATTTTCATCTTTAATGCTAAAATCATTTAGCTTCATGGAAAATCTGCTGAATTTTATACACAAGAAGAAAAAGAGGGAAAATTGATTGATTGCTAAAATATTTATTCCAGAAAACAGAAACAAAAGTTTTTGGGTCAAATTTTCTAGAAATTAAAACGTGGAAACCAGTGGTATAGTCAAAGTATTTTATCTCTCAATTACACAGGAGAGAATCCGTAATGTTTGGAGCTGCAGTGAAAACAGAACCGCCTTCCTGTGGTTCCAGTCTGGTGATAACACCCGATCAGAACCCGATCAGAACCCCAATCAGAACCCAACTGGAACCGGAACTCGACCAGAACCTCAGCTCTTCCTCACGCACATTTCCTCGCACCGCTCGCGGGTCCGGAAGCGGTTCTGGTTGCCGCCGCAGCCGTTGTACACGAAGCTGGCGCAGCGGCCGGTCCGGGCGTCGTGGAACCAGAGAACCGACGGCTTCCTGCAGCCGCCGCTGTTCTTAGGGAGGAGACAGATGCCTGCACAGAGGTCAGAGGTCAGAGGTCAGCTTCTGGAGGGAACCCACTTAACAAACCAACAAGCAATGCTGCTAAACATGGAAAGAAAGAATCATTTTCATTCACTGTTTAATAACTATTACATCCATTCAGCATAAATGCCTCACATTCACTGATTTTATGTTTTTTACTTCTTTATAAGATGTTTGTTAAAAGTTTCTGTTTTATAAATTATTTATCTGCTTTGTGGGATTTTATAAACCTTATTGGTAACATTTTATTTGACAGGTTGTGAATAACACCGTCATGTTTATGACGGTGTTTTGACATGTTTATGACGGTGTTATGACATGTTTATGACGGTGTTTTGACATGTTTATGACGGTGTTATGACATGTTTATGACGGTGTTATTCACAACCCATCAAATAAAGTGTTATCCATTATTGTTTTCTATAATTAATGGAAAACTTTTTATCACTATTTGCTCTAATTTATTGTGATGTTTTTAATTTAACTTTGATTCTTAAATTTTGTTTTATTTGTTTAAGATCAGAAATCGGTTCAGTGTTTCTGAGCCTGCTCAGTACCTGCCGGTCCTGAGGCTGAACTTTGACCTCTCCATGCAGCGGGGATGACCTCGTCCTGCTGAATCGACCGTCCAGCCCAGGGGTCATCAGCCGACGCCGTCTCTCTGAAAACAGACACACGGTGCTCACACTGGGAACACTGGGACCAACTCATCCAAACCACAGACTGGACAGCAGCAACAGGAGGCGTCACTCTGACAGGAATCTGGTGGATCCTCATAAAGCCACGACTTTACTCTGTGATTATTCTGATTTTGTTCTCATGTTATTAAAAGGTTGTTGTTGTGTGATGTCATCCTGATGTCACTTTGAGTTTATTCTCATATTAATTTAGTTTTCTTTATCCTTCATCATGTATGTGGAAGCAGAAAAGGTTTTCTAACTCTGAACATAAAAACAGTTTTTGAACATGTTGGTGGTTCTTCATCCTGCTGCTGAGGATGAAGAGGAAGGACTGAGTTACCCGTTCAGCAGGTCGTCTCCCTCGAACCGCTGGCTGCAGGTCGCTCTGAGAGACGGAGGAGGATAAACGTTCAGCCCTCCTGGAACAGAGAAACCAGCGTTAAAGCGCCGCGCTCATCCTGACTCTTCTTCTGCTGTTTTTGGCTCTTACTGTTGAGGGCGGACAGGAAGACCCTGAAGAAGCGCAGGACGTAGCCGCGCTCCTCGGCCTGCAGCCGGCCCACGTGGACCAGGTGCTGCCGGACCGGGAGGCCGGCCAGCTCCTCCACCTGCGTCCGGTCGTAACGTCCGCCCACCGCCACCACGAACACGGCCACGCCGTCGCAGCGGGCCCTGAGGGCGGCGCGGCGCAGCGCGGCGCCGTCCCGCCGGGCCGTCTGGGCCGCCACCACGGCCAGCAGCGCCCTCTTCCTGCGCGGCTGGCCGGCCTGCTGCGGCAGCGCCTCCTTCAGGGCCACGTCCAGCATGCGGTCCAGCGCCGAGGAGCCGCTCTGCTGCCGCGCCGTCCGCAGGTGGGTCTTCATCCCGTCCCGGTTCTGGTAGGTCTGCGGGCCGAACTCCAGCCTGTCGCCCTGCAGCGCCGCCACCCGGGCCTGGGCGCCGGGCCGGCGGGGCTGAGCGCTGACGGCCAGCTGCTCCACCACAGAGACCAGCAGCTGCTGCGCTCCAGCGAACTGGTCCGCCTGGACCTCCCTGGAGCCGTCCAGAACCAGAGCCAGGTCCAGTTCGGCCTGCAGCGGGGCCGGCGGGTCCACGATGAAGGAGCACTCTGAGGAGCGTCTGCAGGGGTCTGCAGGGACGGAGCGGACGCGTCAACAGGATGAAAGCTAAGAGCCGGAGTCTGGCCCAAAATCTGACCTCAATCTGCTCAGGTTAAAATGTCAACGACACGAGAAAACATGAACCAACATCGAAACTGAAGACTTATATATTTGTCAGATTACTGAAGCTGCACAGCGTTTCTGTTTTCAGTGACGCCGGCGCCATCTTGTGATGTAATGAGGGTAAAACAAACCGTAACTGAAGGCCGAGGACACAGAAGATTTGAGCCATTTGTTTAGGAGGAAGGTGGAGTGATGAAGAGGAGGGAGCCGGTTCTACGGCAGCCATGTTTAATATCTGTAATAAAGCTGAAGTGTGAGTCTGAGGCGTCTCACCGGAGCAGAGGACACACGTCCTGATCCGGTCCAGGTCCTGCTGACTCCTCAGCAGAACGAACACAGAGTTTCCTGAGTCGTCGGCCTGACGGGAGGAAACAGGAGCTGCAGTTATCTGCTGCTCACGTCTGAAACAAATCATCCAAGTGTTTAAACGTCCACATTCATCAGCTCTGACATCAATGAGCTGCTGCACAGAGGGAACCGTAAATCTGTTCTGATCCACGAAGGCATGAAGAACCAAACAAAGCCCACAGAATGAAGAACGACTGAATCAATAGTAAAATGTTCTGGACCAGTTTTCTGTTTGTAGTACAATAATCCGTCTGATTATTTGGTTATTTAATATGTAATAATATCAGCAGGATGGTCATTTAAAGAACAAATACATTAGATTAACAGTAAACATAAATATTTCAATTCTTTATTTTGAAATGATGATATAATATTTTATGAATTATCATTTAATCAGTGGTCATTTAATGTATTATTAATGCACCACACACAGACATGCAGCCCAGGGGCGGATCTAGATGGGGGCCAAACAAGTCATCCTAAATAAATCTCTTATGTTAATTGGATTTTTTTAACCTTCACAATTTTACTTTAAGAATGAATTAACAATGATGGAGCTGTACTTGAAGCTGCTGTAAGGAGGCAGGATCACACCTCCCATCTGCAGCCTGGATTCAAACAAAAGGCTCTTTGGATCAATAAAACCAATGATGAAATATTGCTGTTTCTTTTATTGCCATGAAAACACTCTGAAAACTCTAAACCCAGCTCTTATTTCTATAAATATTTTGGTACATACCAGAATGTTCACATAACTTTCAGACTGGTGGCTGTCTGAGGATTATGATAGTTACTCAGTAGTTTAAAGGTTAATTAAAGGTTAATTACAGGTTAATTAAAGGTTAATTAAAGATTATTTAAAGGTTAATTAAAGGTTCATTAAAGGTTCATTAAAGGTTCATTAAAAGTTAATTAAAGATTATTTAAAGGTTAATTAAAGGTTCATTAAAGGTTAATTAAAGATTATTTAAAGGTTAATTAAAGGTTAATTACAGGTTCATTAAAGGTTCATTAAAAGTTAATTAAAGGTTAATTAAAGGTTCATTAAAGGTTAATTAAAAGTTAATTAAAGGTTAATTAAAGGTTAATTACAGGTTAATTAAAGGTTAATTAAAGGTTCATTAAAAGTTAATTAAAGGTTCATTAAAGGTTCATTACAGGTTAATTAAAGGTTCATTAAAGGTTAATTAAAAGTTAATTAAAGGTTAATTAAATACTTACTCTGACTACAGTAGAGTTTTGGATTCTCTAACTGAGCTCTATGCATGAACGATTGCTCACTTTCTAAACTCTGATGTAGAATAATGCCTCTCACTGCAGTGGGCGTCCCTTATTTCAATTTCCCTACCAGAATCCGACCCACCTCCAGGGCCCGGCTGATCCTGGGCACGTTCCTCTGAGCGATGACGGCGGAAGCGACTTTCTGCGCCCGGAGCTCCATCATGGCGGTCAGAACGTCGTCGGGGTCCTGCGTCTGGCCGCCGGCGAAGAACACGGCCACCTTCCGGGTCGTCTTCCCGGACCGGACCCGCTTGAAGACGTTCCGGCTCACGAACAGCATGGCGGCGCCCAGGTGGCGGCGCTCGCCGGTGCGGTTCCAGACCAGGTTCTGCACCTTCTGCAGCAGCTGCGTCCTGCTGTGGCGCTCCTGCAGGCGGATCAGGTAGCGGGTGTACCGGTTGAACACCACCACCGACACCCGCGCGCCGGACGGACAGTTGCTCTCCGCCATGTTGATGTTCTGCAGCAGGTAGAGGACGGCCTGCCGCTGGTCCTCGAAGTCCGCCGCCGTCACGTCCTCCGACATGTCCAGGGCGATGACCAGCTCAGTGGGGACGGCGGGGCAGTGGGGCGGATCTGAGGGAGGGAGACGAACCTTAGACCCAACAGAACCAGACTGGAGGAACCGCCTGGCAGAACCAGAACCACTGCAGAGCATCCTGCAGAAGACGAAGAGACGATGAGGAGAAAGGCGGACCAGACGGGGTTCTGTCCCAGAAACCCAGAGAACTGACCAGTTGGCTTCATTCACACCAGCCCTGTTCGGTCCGCTTTACCCTAACTCCAGTCCGTCTGCCTAGTCAAAGTCCGGTTCAGTTAATGAGGTGTGAACACTAACCGACCTCTGACCTCTGGTGCTCCAAACCTCGGTCTGGTTCAGTTTGAATGTGAACGCCAAGCGGACCAGAGACCGCTCCAAAGGCAGGAAGTGGACTACAGCGCAGGGCATTCTGGGTAAATCCAACCAAAGCTAACGTGTTAGCCTAGCGCTAGCAGCAGAAATGTCTCCTGGTCTTCAGCCAAAGACTAAAGAGAAATCCTCCAACACTAAAATCTGACGCCTCCATCTTGTTTCCATCTGGTGAAGAAGGAAGTTGCTCTCAGTGTCTTCAGAGGTTTTTGTGTGGTTTCCTTCAGTGGTTGTTGGTGCAGCGCCCCCACAGGCCAGGAGGGGAACAGGTTGGTTTGACTCAGAACCACAGCAGCTGATGGAGTTCTGGTTCCAGTAGAACCGGGTCGACAGAGCCGTTCACCCAGACACACTGAACATTATTCAGTCAGGATGCTGGAATGTTGTAATGTGTATTTTGGTCATTTCAGTGATTACGGATTTTGAAATATTTAACCTTTTTGTGTCCATTAAAATCTGTGGAATATCTTTATTACTTCTTCCTGTTTCAGCCTAGAAACTCCATTTATGTTTTAAACCAGTCACAACAATTAAGCTATTTCCAAATGATTCAGCTGTTTGATTTCTCAGTTTTTATCATCTCATGATTTGAGTTTTGTTCATTTTCTGTCTGTTTTCAGTGTGAATTCTAGAAACTGTTGGGATGTTTTACTAACAACATGAACAGATTTCCATCTGCAGGAATCATTTCTGCATCAGACCGCTGAGTCGGCGCCGCAGCAGGGTGCTGCTTTTCTTTAAACTCAGGAATGTCGTCCTCCTCCAGGTCAGATATAATCGCTGCTCATGTGGAGACGTTTTAGTTTGAAGGGTCCTGAATGACCTGGATTCAGGTTACTGGTTTTAACTGGTTGCTTATGCAATGCAATGGGATTCTCTTGTTTTTCCAGTTTACTTGTAATAATGATAATTAGTTCCACCATCTGCTACATTTTATTGACGTGGATTTCACTGGAACTAGACTTTGAATTTGAGTCTTAACAGATGTTTCTGATCAGTCACTGCAAAACTGAAACAGTTTTGGCTGCAGCAGCTGCAGCACCTCTGATGCTGCAACATGAAACATGAAATCTGTTATGAATCAAAATGTTTTACAACATCAGCTTTTATCCTGCAGTGTTTAAACTATTGAAATGCTCTGCTAGAATCATTTAGCCCTAATTTATTATAAATAATATGAAACTTGTGAAAGTAAATATTTATTTATAAGTTACATTTTATTTCTTTTAATCTAAAGTAATCCTTTGATTCACAGGTACATGAATACAGAATATACATTTATACCTAAAATATTATGATATGCTTAACAAATACAAACCCTGGAATGAATGAATGAATGAATGAATGAATGAATGAATGAATGAATGAATGAATGAAAGCAGTAAGGACAGAAGGAAACAAGAGAGGTAAAAAAGGAAGGAATGAAAATAAGGAAGTGTGGAAGAGAGAGAAGTAAAATCGTAGTAGAAAATAGGAAGGAGAGGGGAGGAAGCAGTCAGGTTCTGGTTCTGGTTCTGGTTCTGGTTCTGGTCTGGTTCAGGTTCTGGTTCAGGTTCTGGTTCTGGTTCAGGTTCTGGTTCTGGTTCTGGTTCTGGTTCTGGTTTAGGTTCTGGTTCAGGTTCTGGTTCTGGTTCAGGTTCAGGTTCTGGTTCTGGTTCTGGTTCTGGTTCTGGTTCTGGTTTAGGTTCTGGTTCAGGTTCTGGTTCTGGTTCTGGTTCAGGTTCAGGTTCTGGTTCTGGTTTAGGTTCTGGTTCAGGTTCTGGTTCTGGTTCTGGTTCAGGTTCAGGTTCTGGTTCTGGTTCTGGTTCTGGTTCAGGTTCTGGTTCTGGTTCTGGTTCTGGTGGAGTTTGCTGTCTGTCGGGTTTCCTTCGATAGAAAAGCTGGATTATTGTAGTTTTTCTGTTTTTGTCTTTAGATGAAAATAATAAAAGTGAAAACCTGAATTTCCTCAGAGGAGAAACGTTTTTACTCACCGCTGCTGTTCTGGCTGACAGCCAGCAGAGATACGTACCGTGGCAACAGGCTGTGGAGGAAGAGGAGGAGGTGAGAGAGGAAGGTTTTAAAGGTTAGTCCTGCAGTTAGATCTTTTCTGCTCCACCTACCACACTTGTCCCGGATGTAGGTGATCAACTCGCACTCCTGAAAAAACACCAAGATGTTTAGATGTCAGCCTGACAGCAGCAGCTGCAGGATTTCAGGTGTATTTACAGTTTTTTCTGCGTTTCCAGGAACACCTGGCGGTCCCTGCAAACAGGAAGTGGAAAGGTAAGAGTTCGGTTTCCCACGGTAACGTCCAGACTGGCGAGGGAAGTTCGGACTCACGTTGCGTCCGGGGAATCCGGGCTCTCCAGGCTCGCCGTCGCCTCCGGTTCCGCCCGAGTTTCCCTGTGAAGCCAAACGGGTCGGCGGCTTTTAAAGCCAAATCTCAGGTTTCCTCTGAGAACGGCGGAGAACTCACTGACCTCTCGACCTCGGCTCCCTCTCCCACCAGGAAATCCTTTGGTTCCTTTCTCTCCCTTCGGACCCTGAACACACAGAACACTGTGACCCGCCGGGCCTCCTGAACGGCACGCCTGGCCGGGACGAGACTCACCAACGGACCGGGGTAACCAGGGAAACCATCGGGCCCCTGAGGATTATAAAAGGTGAAATCAGCTGTGGTAGAAAACCTGAGGATGACCTCTGAACTGGAGGTTACCTTTCGCCCTGGGGATCCTGGACTTCCTGTGCCGTCTCGCCCTTCCTCACCCTGAAAACACAGACAGGTGCAGCAGGAGCCCCGCCCACTGACACACCTGAACGCAGCAGAAACCTGGCAGGTTCTGCACACGATCCCAGAGAACTTCAGCTCCTTCTGCATTTATTTCACTGACAGAACCCAGAGGTTTGAACTCTGCGGACGTCCGGTTCTGACCCAATCAGAACCGAGACAACCTGATGTCGATGTGACAAGATGGCCAGAAATCATCCGGGTTCTGGTTGAACCGGACCCGGACTGGAGGCTGTGAGTGGAGCTACGACCAAAATAACAACAATCACAGAAAAATAGGATTCATTTTTCAGAGTCAATTAATTGAACTGTTCCACAGGAACCAGTTATGTCCCAGTTTCAAACTCACTGTTAGCTAAGCATTCAGCCGCTAGCTAAATATTCAGCTAGCAAGCTAAATAATTCATTAGCAAAATAAATATTTAGTTAGCTATCTATCTATTAGACCCCAGAATAAATATTTAGCCATAAACTAAATATTTAGCTGAAAAAATAAGTAATTAGCAAGGTAAATATTTTTGCTTTAAATAAAAATTTAGCTGAAAGGTGTCAAGAAAATCCGAGATCATCCCACTTCCCCATGCTGGAGATTTTAGTTTAACAGTAAAAATAAATAAAGTTATCTTTAAAATTAATTACTCAAGTAAAATCTAGACCCAACATTAGACTTAAATGTCAATAAAATCAATTTGGTTGTGTGTGTTGTTTCTGTCTCCTGCAAACTTTGCTTTAATTCTACTTTTTTCTATCTAATCATAAGAAATCATAGTCAAGACAGAGAAAGTCATGAAACAGGAAAAGCAGTTTCCTGGAAAAAGAGGAAGTAAGTTTCCAGCCTGCAGTTTTATAAAAATAGTTCAGACTATTACTTATCTCAAAGCATGAAAGTTTTAAAGAAAGAAATCTAAAAATTGTGAGTAATTGGATAAGATTCAAAGTAAAATACTTATATTAATATTGGTTTGCTTGTAATAATACTTACACTTACACTTACATTAGTGGGAACTCTTACAGGTAAAACAAGTAACTGTAACTTTGATATCAAATAATAAGAATCATGAATTATTCTTGGTTTCTTTTCAGAAAACATTTGTAATAACTCACATTAAGATTATAATAAGAGTAACTGATAAATTATGGTTATCATAACATTATAAATGAATGATAAATCAGAGAAGTAAAAGAAGTTATAAATGTGATTCTTACTCTGAACTTGAAATGTTATAAATGTGATTTTTACTCTGAACTTGAAATGGTGTCAAAGGTGTAACTGCAATTAAAGATCACTGATGTGTTGGAGGTAGATTGTAGGTGAAAGGTTAAGGGGAAAAAGAGGAACTAACAGGAGAGCAGAGATGGTCAACACCTTATTTGGAAACAGGTTGTTGAGCAAAAGTGGGGTGTGGGTGCGACTTTAGCAACTCTCGGTGCGAAGATGTGAGTTTGGAGGATGCAGTTGCTCCTTTTCTCGGAAAAGGAGTCGTGTCCTACGTGCCTGGGTCAAAGTGACCCAGGTCACAAGTGTCACAGGTGCATTATTTCGCAACCTTCGACAGTAACCAGGGCGAAGGCCTGAGCTAAGAGTTGGGGCCTGGTTGCGCAGTCATGAGGATGTGCTTACAGATGTTCTTTTTCTATAAAAATGCCTAGGAGACTGCTACAGCTTTGTGTGTTGATTAATAGTGATTGCTTAATGTGTAATCTCTGTATTTTAGTATGTTTTCTGTAACGATGAACCAAAATCAAATAATCTAATGTAATGAATTGATGTTTTATATAAAACAAACTTTATTGATTAAAGTTAATTATATGGATAAGAGTATAGAATCAAAGAAAGAGAAGGAAGGCTGAGGTGGGTGCAAACTGCAAATGTCAGAACATGAGAGTGGGTTTAGTTGTGCAACTGCCAGGTCACAAGTATGCCTGCCACTTGAGAAAGTTTCCAATAGTCGCAGGTGTCAAAAGCACGTTATCTCGCAACAGGGTCAATATGACCCAAGTCACGAATGTCACCAGAGTGGTGTGCAATCTCCCACAACGGTTGGGGCCTGAGTGTAGAGGCGGGCAAACGCAAGCAGCACCCCTGCTCTCTCTCTCTCTATCTGGGGTACATGCCCACAAGTGCAGAAACGTATAAAAATGTGAGACCGAGGTGATACGATGTTCTTCGTCGCCGGCGCTGAGACTCTACACAAGTGTGGTAAGAAGACCAGCAGAGGACTACGCCCTGGAACCAAGAAAAGCGCCTCACAAGGAGGACAACGGAGCTCCTCACGCCGGACCAAAGGGCGAGATCCACCGACCCAATCTCTTGGTTCCTCATTGGATTTCCAAACTCTGCACTCTACCCAGCGATCTCAAAACCACATCGCAACAGACTTGGGGAACTGATCAAAAGTCAAAGTATCGACTAAGGGCTGTTCGGCTGGATGAAGCAGACAGTTCATTTTGTTTCGGTTCCAAAGAGGATTTATGATTCAAAGTCAAAGACTCTGACCAAGGACTACAAGGACTCCTGTTGCCAAGATCCGATACCATCGATGGGTATGAGTTGTGCCACACCCCAAAGCCTTATTCGATAGATAGATGACAGTGTAGGGAGGTTGTTAGGTAAAGGTTGAATTGATCTAAACTATATTGATTTTCTTTGTATGGTAATCACAAGTAAATTCTGTATGCCTGTCATTTTCCATGCTAAAGCTTGCTTAATAAATACATATATCTTAAAAAATTCTGATTAAGTTGTGGACATTGAAATTAATTGAGTCATTTGAGTTAAAGTTCTTCTATTTATAGTAAAATCAGTATGCATGATTCTAGTAATGTGGTGGCTTCAGACTTTCCTTTGGTGAGAGAAAAATAATGACCCTGTGATTATCTTAGTCTTAGTCACTAAAAATTATCTAGCCGTTACCAAGTGCACGTTACAATTTTAGAAAGGGAACTACCGTTAACAGAAGTGGTTATTGGAACTATGCGGCTGTGAGGGCTACTCGGTTGATTGTTCCTTAACTGAAAAGGGTCATAACTTCTGGAAGAAGGTAGTCAGAGCTAGACGAATCCCTTTCGCCACCAGTTTAAATAGATTATCTCTTATAGATCTTGTTCAGGGTAAGACCCAGGTCTTAGAGATTCTCCGGACCTGTTAGACAGAGAACTGGTTCAGTAGTCAGCCCGAGGAGTTGTGAGGAGAGGGCGGGGCTGGCTATTGCGCAGTAACAAACAAAGGCTAAATTTTGTTTAGCAAACTAAATATTGAGTAAAAAAGCTAATTATTTAGCCTCAGCCTAAAAAGTTCAATGTTTAGTTTGAAAAGCTGGTTCTTCTACAGCAGGCTGTCCGACTCCAGGCCTCCAGTCCGTCCTGCAGGTTTTAAATGAAAAGGGTTGATTTCCTCCTCCTGGTGTGGATCGGTTCTCCAGAACCTTAAGGACCTGATTGTTCTGTTCAGGTGCAGCAGAGGCTCATCTAAAGGTTTCAGGGCAGCGGGCCCCAGGACGGTGAACTAAGCAGTCAACCTGAACATTTGGTTTGCCAGCTGAGAGCAGCTTGGAGCCGAATATTTCAGCTTCCTCACTGAACCAGCTGGCTGCTTACCGGCGGCCCCTGCGGACCCGGCGGCCCCACGGGCCCCTCGGTGCCCAGCTCGCCAGGCTGGCCCTGAAACAGATCAGATCAGGAACTTATCTTCCCGTTTCCATGGGAACCGAAACTAAAGCTCAGCTCAGGGCAAGACAGAACCAGAACCATCTGATGTTCTGACCCGGTCAGGATGCTGCCTACCTTCTGTCCGTTGGCACCAGGTCGTCCTCTGTCTCCCGGTCCTCCAGCGCGTCCCGGGTCGCCCTGCAGGGAATCACCAGAACCAGAACCTTAAATCTGACCCTGACAACCCAGGGTCAGAGGTCAGAGCCTGAAACTCAGCCTCAGTTAGAAGGTCGAAGGTTAAAGGTCAGGACACTGAACCAATATGTGAACTATGAACATGAACTGATTCTTACCGGCCGTCCAGGAAACCCCGGCGTCCCTCTTGGTCCCTGCGGGCCTCTCTCCCCTTTGGGTCCCTGCAGAACCAGAACCAGAATCAGAACCAGAACCAGAACCTTCAGAGTTTCTCTGCTCCGAGCCGTTCTACACGCTGCAGCTCTGTTCTCCGTTTGGAGGAAACTCCGCAGTCGGCTGGTTATTCAGTAACAAATGAAAACCCTTTTTATTGTCATTTTAATCCTTTGCTGAGTTTTCATTCGGACTATTGCTGCACCGATCGCAGTTTTCTGGCCCATCACTGATTACCGATCTCTTAAAAAGCTTACTGATTCCGATTTTGAGCTAAACCATTTTTTTTGCTGAATTTGCAACAACGGGGCAACTGATCCTAACTGCAACCGTTCAGTCAGGATCAGTCTGCTCACTGGTTGATCTTTGCCGAAGTTGATAACGTCTGTGGATAAGATCGGCTTCACATGTAAAATCAGCTGATCACCAATCAAAATGAAGAAATCGGCACCAATAATCATGACCCAATCGATGCAAACTGCACTTAAAATAAACCATGGTGTGAAAAAAATGACTAATAAGAACCAAACTAGAACTGAACGACATTTAGCCAATGATAACAAATAAAAACAAGCAAACACACTGTAAAAACTAAATAAAGCTAACTGAATTAGGCCAACAAAAAGTCTCCAAACAGCTGCTGAAAGCTGAGCGTTAGCAGTTAGCAGGAAGCGTTAGCAGTTAGCAGCCCGGCAGGTGAAGATGAGATGGGGGTCGTTCCTACCTTTGCACCTGAAGCTCCAGGCAGACCTGTTGGTCCTCGTTTCCCTTTTTCTCCGGGTTCGCCCTGCAGAGAGCAGGTCACACACTGAGCGCAGCTCAACAGTCAACATGGCGGCGGTTTGTTTGTTCTCCTACCTTGGTGCCGCTGCCGCCTCGCTTCCCGTCCCGACCCTGCGGCGCAGAGAGCAACTCGTCATCTACTGACGCATCAACATGAGACTTTACGGTTTCTGTTCGGACCGCCAGTCCCTCTGGGGCTGCGGTAACCATGGCAACAAGGAGTCGTTTTTACACTCGGGCGCGACTGATTAGTATCTTTAAAAGCTCAAATAGCACCTGACCTCTGACCCCAAATCCAGAGCGGTTGGGAAGGAGGTTTTATGGATGCAGAGAGGAAGAGGAAGGTGAATAAATTACTGATAAATTACTGTTTTAAGACACTAGCATTCAGAGGTCAGCACTGCTAAGCAGTTAGCTCTGCTAATGCTAAAGCACTACACCAACATGGAATTTAATGGAAGCTAATGCTAACATGCTAAATTTAGTGTAAGATGATGAGTTGACTTCCTTTTGTTCCAAAATAAACACTGAAAAACATAATAATCAAATCAATATTTAATCAATAATGTAACCATAACAGATACTCAGCCTACTAAGTGGGTCAGCGTTAGGTTGGGTCCCACCGTGTTCTGCCGCGTTAGGAGACTCACCGAGTTCCCGCTGTCGCCATCCGTCCCGGGAGGTCCGTCCCTTCCAGGCGTTCCCTGGGGATGGAAAAGCAGCCGGATGAGAACAGCGACCAGATGTGTAAAACCTCTGGATCCGGACCAGAAGCCCAGCTGCTGGTAACCAGAACCCGGTACCGATGACCTGGTTCCCTCCAGGAGACAGAGGCTGAGGCTCAGAGACGTTTCTGGAGTAAAGAGGACGACGTTCGTCTGAGAACGACTCGCCTTCAGCTCCACGTCAGGCCTCAGATTAGATCATGATGTTAATCCAGGGAAACTCGATCAGCTGATCGGGGCAAACACATCAGATCTGCTGAGAACGGTTAAAGATGGCCGACTTCCATCCAACCATCCATCCATCCATCCATCATCCAACCATCCATCCATCATCCATGAATCCAACCATCCATCCATCCATCATCCAACCATCCATCCAACCATCCATCCATCCATCCATCCATCCATCCATCATCCAACCATCCATCCATCATCCATCCATCCA